>NW_027107476.1:2947674-2953779 GCF_000696795.3 Halyomorpha halys
AATAAATTTAAATATAATACCTGTACGGGGAACCCCCAGTCGGGCTTAGAAACCCCGAGCCCCGTACACGGCAATATATATATATATAATATAGAACTCAAATTTCAATCTAATATTTTTAAATTTAATAAATTTAAATTCAGTAATCATTAGAAATATTTATTTGTCAGAATATACAGAATTTGGTAATAAATATTCTCTATCCGTCATTTAAACTGCGTGAAAGGAAAAAAATCTGACAAGTTCTGTATTTAAATAATTTTTAATTGTATGTGGCTTGGTAGAAAAAAAAAAAAAAAAAGAAAGGAACAAGAAATAATAAATAAATACATCTTTGCTGAATTGTATCAGTCATTACTTACGTTTGTTTACGATGTTAAGGAAGGAGGGAGAATGGGCGGACCCAAGAAGGTGTCCGCCCTCCAGCACTCATTGGTCAGTAACCATCTTGGTTGACAACTGATAATGAGCTATCTGTATTCATTGCTCGTTTTCCCTGTCTGCAATAAATATTTAGACTCAGCTTCTGGTTTATAAAATGTTAATAAACATACAACGTCATGCATACTGGAAGTTATAACTACAGTTCAAGACTTTTATCTCAACTGGACAATACGTTTTAGACAATTAATTTATAACATATTTAAATTTCATAAAAACAATATTAGCTGAACAGTAAAAAAATACAATACAATTTTTATAAAAGGAAAAATTAAAATTTATTTATCATACAAGTACACTTTAATCTTTACTAAATAAAAATAATACTTTATTAAGAAAAAAATAAATCGAACTATTTATTAAATAAAACACAAAGTGCAAATATTTTAATGGCAAATAGTTACATTATCATGTTTTTTTACGTGACTTTTACTATTTTTTATTGTCCTATTTTTCCATATTCTTTAATACATGAGGGGTAATATGAATCATTATTATGTAATAAATAAGTAATAATAAATTAATATTTCTTCAGATCAAAAATTTTTTTATGTAATTTTTAAATAAAACAATTATTTCAATATTTAAATAAGTGGATCCTGAATGTTGATAATAATAAATTATAATATGTCCTATTATTGAGTTCTATACCTCTAAAAAGAGTTAAAAATAAGAAATGGGCACTATTGAAAAAATTATAAGTCTGAAGTTTGGATTTTAAAGTCCCGAAACATCACCCGATATGTGCTGCAGTTGTTCATATCACTTTGTAAATATAACTTGTAAGTGTGATCTCTTAGTCTCTGTATTCCTTCATAGAAAGTAATTAAAGTTTATCATATACTACCCCGCAGCTGAATATCATGGCTCTAAAAAGAATTTTACGATTACCAGTAATCGCAAAAACTATTGAACCAAATTAACTATCATCTCTACGGTCTCTGTGGATTTATCAATAATAAATTCTTATTGTATCATATAAGCCTGAAGTATATTTTTACAATTCAAACTATTAAGCTAAGACCGATAGTAACCATAATTGTCAATAAATCTAGAAAAAAATCAAAATCACTCACCCAGTGGGACCAGATTCACTACAATAACATTAATAATGAGGTGTTGATAGTTGACCGTGATCCGATTGGAGTAGATGATCGGGGGGTAAGGTCAGCAAAGAAACAACATAAATATATACAAATAAATATGTTTTGTTTATTTATGTTGTTTCTTTGTTGATCGCATCCCCAACCATCTTCTCCAATCAATAACGTTAATAGACTAATAAGACAGCCTTCGCCAGGCTTGCTTAGGCCCTTGCATACGCTAAGAATTTTACCGTTCTAGTTTTTTGCCGGCAGTTTGGTTCGGAAGAACATTTGCACAAGAGCCGATTTGCTTCTGTGCCTTCTAAACTCAGTTGTCCTCTTGTTTCCAGAGAATGGAAGGCACTTGGTCGCTACATTGCAAGTGGTTTTAGTGCCGCCCTGTAAGGGACAACGAAATCATCATCACTGTTAAAAAAATGTGAATCATCTGTTTCATCAATTACTCTAGTAGTTTTTCAACTACTCTAGAACTCTTCAACCTAGAACTTCAATTCTAGTTATGTGTAGTTTCATGGTAGATTATAAAATCTAGAAAAGAATTTAAACAGATTTATTGTTACAAAATTAATGATCACTTAATGTTAATTTAACATGATCAATGCAGGCTATAAAATAAATTAATACCACAACCAATTATTACATTATTATCAAGACACGTACAAATTACATAGTTCCAATGAAATAAATCAATTTAGAAAATTATCCGTCATATTCAGGATATATCTGAAGAAATAAATTATAACGTTTATATTTAAAAAACAATTAAAAAAAAGAACATTGTTAAACAAATATTATAATTATTTTTTTAAATATTTATTTATTGCTATTTACAACTGTTAATTATAATACATTTAGTAAATCTCATCTAAGTTCAATTGGAATGTTACAGGCGTGTAGAGAAACCACCCGTTGGTAATTTCATTGGCACTCTAAAGACATTTTACATTAGCTAGTCTCGCGGCCATCTTCTTTTCAGGCGCCTTGGAGGATTGTCAGGAATGGAAGAGGATGCAAGGTTATAAACTAGGGTTTGAGTGGTTAGGGAGTTTATAATGGAAGGAGTGATATCTGGTTTGGGCTAGATCGGTTACATAGGGAACATTAAGGTCTTTATGTATGATTTATTATTATAATTAAATGTCATTATATGACTACAGTGGACCCACGCCATTACACGGTTCATTTTATCGCAGATTTATACATCACGAGGATCCATCCCTGGTCTCATTTTTTGAGTAGACTTTTTAGTCGGAGCTTGGAAATAATCCGAATTTATTTTAATAAATTCGGATTCTTTCCGAGCCGGCTAGATTCCTAGTGTTTGCAAACTTCCATTCACTTCAATGTACGATTGAACATAAACATGGTGACTTTCTTGCGGTACAGTAAAATTCTTGTCATGTGCAAGGAGTGTTAGGATACCAAAAGTATTATAGGGAAAGGAAAAAAAAAACTTTAAGACGTAGGAAAGAAAAAAAAAAAAGAAAGTTTGTTCAACAATTAAATCATCTTGATACCAACCAGAGAATAGTTAAAGATATAAGATTTATCTGAAGGTCCCATAAATTAAATATTTTATTGAAATAAATTTTTGAATACCAGAAACTATTAAAAAGTATTAGTTTAAATACGTAAAGTTCTTTATTTAAGTGAGTGGTCTTTCATGCTAGCAATGTCGTAACAGTCTAGAATTCTCTCTATCACTTACTGTTACAAAATTAATAACAATTAATTAGAGTACAAGTCTTTACTGAAAAGAAATTATATTAAATTGAATATTCCTAAATTTATATTTTATAATAAAAGTTTTTGAATTGCCTATTATGAAATCTTTTCAAACTTATAAATTACTTTGTGTGACCTTGTGGATATTGAAATTGAACTAAATAGGTAGTACAGAATCATTTACATGATAATAAGTCTAACGCACATTTACTAGATAGATTTCAATTAATTTTTTTTATATCTAGTTATTATTTTTTTTTTTATTAGTTGTTTTATCTAGTTTTTTATGTTTACCTGAGAATATACTGCATGATATGATAATAATATATCATGAAATGTTAAAAAATATAATAAGCACTATTAGCACACGTATTCAGACTGAAATCAACTTGAGAATGAAGCCAAGAAATCAGAAGATATTTCATTTATTCACTTTGGACTTATCACAAAGGAAATTTTCAAATTTAATATTCTCAGCTTAAAAAAAACAAATGATTTTTAATAGATACATTTTTTAAAAAATGCAAACTAAAAACAATTAACTCCTATTTCCTGATACTTAATTTTAGAACTTATTTATTGAATATTAAATAATTACAATATTTAAACTCTGTTTAAATACTTGGCCTATAAATAATCATTAAATGCAAATTATTTTAAATGAAAATGTAAACAATTTTATAAGGTAATTTAAATAAATCTAATAAAGATATAATCTACCAAGGCAGCAGTCATTAAACGCTAATAACATTCATGGAATTTCAATAACCAATTAACTGAATAAAAGTAACATGGAGGAAATGTTCAGACACGTCAATATTTTTCCTTCCCTAACCACCTAGGTATTGTAATGGACTCAGATTTTGAATGTTCAGTTTTCATCATTCCTATTCGTTTTAAGGACCCAAAAAATTGTTGGCCATTCATCTGAGAGCGACGATTATCTTTTGAATGGATGGTCCTATTTTAGAACTTATTTTTTTTTTTGTAGGAGTTAGGCCCCCAATTGCCGCGTACTCTGTGCTCACTAGATGTTGAATTTTTGTTCTCTGAACTGTAGCACAACAACTTAGTCTACTTATAACTTTAAAATTGATGTTTTTTTCTTATTTTTGATTTTTTTTATAATAATTTCAGTTTTATAATGTTTTTTTCCTTACCATATATTTTGGAAAGCACTGCAGTCACGAAAAATTCCAGTTTGATATAGGCATTCAAAAGGCACTTCTAATATTTTTTACTCATTATTCACAAGTCTAAGCCCAAAAAATAGACTACCATTAAGGGATTTTTCCATTTTATATTTAATTGTATAATATAACTGCTAAAAAACTCTAAAGTTCATTCATTTCATTGATTTTACTTCATTATATACTCAATAATATTGAGGTCATTAACATATTTTTTAATCAGTACCACTTCATTACAGTCATCTCACTAAGATAACTGATGAATATCTACCCGGGGTTATCCGTGAAATTGCTTGATCTCTTTATTTTGTATTTGAAATAATACTTAATAATAATAATGAGTATGTCTTTGGTGTTGCATTTCATACTTGGTATTTTTCATGATATGAATATAATATATTATATTTGATACATAATTTCATAGCTTTCATAAGAGGTAATTATATAATGTATATTTTATTTTAAATTAAATGGTTTAAGTAAAATAAGTAAAATTTCGTTATTTGTAGTCTAAATGTATAGATGTATTCTAATGTACAGTTGTAAATAGCAATAAATAATTTTTTAAAAAAATTGTGAAGATGGGGAGTATTTACACAGAAACGTAATATGTTATTAAGAGATTATAAAAATATTCATTTTTATAACTAGAAAATTTCTAGAAAACTTTCTAGAAAGTTTGAATTCGCTAATTGGTTTTGTGTATGATTCGAAAAGGTTTTGCTTTATAGGATCTCAATTAAAATATTACTTTTCAAACTTGATAGAGACATTAGAAATCTGGTATCGATCAAGAACAAGCGCTTACAAAATGGATATGAAGTTACCCCTACGCATATAAAGCTGAGTTAAGTAATTCCTTATCTGAAACTTGCACTTGGACTTTGTATTAAGCTGCGTATTAATTGACAGCAATAATAGTCATTACGAAACTGTTGCATAACTTAAGTTACATAAACCCCTTAACTAAATGTATTTTCTTCGAGCCCGCGCAATGAAGAAAATAATCAAAGGCACAGCAACCCGTAATTACAAAGTAATAAATATGCAAATCATATCCTTATTATCATCGTTAGTGGACGGCGAAAATTCAATGACCGCTGCAGTACTGAACATTGCTAGTGTCCATCCCAAGTCATTATCCAACACTAAGAAATTATTACGAAAGTAATGAAATATGTCTGCTATCCAACTATACACGTACGCTACTTTTAACCTCTACGACTTTTTTTAATTATAATTTAATTTCCGTTGAGTCTTGGCAGTGGAAAGTGGTTTGTGTATTTTAATAGTATTACTAATTTTCTTACCTATTCTAGTTCTATTTCAAGGCACCAAATAATTTCGATGGGATGGGATAAATTTTTTTTTTTTCACAAATTTCAATTATCATTCGTATTGGGGACTTTTTAATTCAAACCATCATGAAGGTGTAGATCGCCCAAAAGCGCTTAAAATTTACGATTTTCTTAAGTTTCATCATCATGATAGCTATTAGCTGTTGGTCGAGTAAATTCAAATCATACCGATTCTTTTGGGAAATTGAATTATGAAACGATTTTGTTCATTACCTTTTTACAGTCTGCACGATAAAAAATAAAAAAAATTTAAAATTAAATATTAAAAATATGCAGTATTTTTTT
>NW_027107476.1:2960814-3015423 GCF_000696795.3 Halyomorpha halys
ATATATTTATTTATTGCAATTTTCAACTGTATTTACATAAAAACACATTAAGTAAATTTGATGTAAAAATGGGGTGATATTGGCATATAGAGAAACTACCCATTGGTAGCACTCTAATCCCATTTCTACACTAGAAAATCTCGAGATCATCTTCTTTTCAGGCGCCTCAGAGGATAGTCAGGAATAAAAGGAGAATCCTCAAGTTCTGATGGTTAGGGAGTTTATAATGATGATGATTGATATCGTGTTCAACTAGACTGGTTTCATACGGAACATTAAGGTCTTTATGGATTATTTTATTTGTGACAAAGTAGGCAGCATTTTACAAAGGGTTTTGAATTGTAAGGATTGGATCCGAGAGGAATTCGATGTTTTAGTGGAGCCCCAAAGCTTAACTCCGCAAGTCCAGAAAGGTCTCACAATTGTCAGGTAAATCAGTCTTTTGTAATGAATTGGAAGTTTAAAAAAAATTAAAGTAACAGATAAATTAAAATTAATTTTTTTACAAAAAACAAATAATTCCATGTACTAGTTTTGTAATGATGTATGATTTTAAAATTGATTTCAGTTTAGAATTAAACGTAATATTTGTGTTTACATACATTCAGCAAGCCTTTATTAACTCCTGCAACGTAGTGCGAAATATTGGCCAACATCAAATATTTGAATCAATATTTGATTTTTTTTTTTTTTTTTTACGGCAAATGGACTATCTTTCTTTTATATATTACACACGGTCTATCAACAATCTTCCATTACTTAAGTTTCGTTTTATTTATTGCGATAAATGTATCGCAAGTTACTCAAAAAATTCGGGAACTAATTAAGTTTCTACTGTTTTATATAATACATATAAATCCTGCATTAGGCCTGTGAGTTCTTTATTATGAATGTTTACAGGCATCAAGCCAAGTTTTAAATACTTAAGTGCCACTGATAAGCATCAACTACGTTTTCACATTCCTCTAATAGTAGGAATCCGATAGCACGTTTAGACTAGGTATCACGTATTGCTTAGGAAACATAAATAGTTAATAAAGACTTGACTAAAACCACCATTCCCCGTTAGTCCGAAGAAACCCGATTGGGATGATGCTTCGTGTCGAACCTGAAGACGGATAACGACAGTGGAGTCACGGACGTGCTACAGCCTCACACACACGAAACGCAGGATATCTTTCCCCAAACTCCGTTCCTTCTTTGATTGTTGATTAAACAAATAATTCACCTGAGGTGCTCGTGACGTTCGTGCTTGATAATGAAGTCTTCAGCTGTTGACTTGCGTTTCGGCGATAAAACGCATTAATTGGCTTGTACGACCATCAAACCAATTAACACCTCCAGCTCACAAGCTGTCGTGTTCTCTCCATGTGATGCACGTTTCGTGGCAATAGACCCAAGATAGGATCTAACTCAAAATATTCCTGCGTAGGGAAGTTCTGTTTTTTAGTATCGACATGCTAGAGTGTTCCTGTAAAAAAAGAGTGTTCTTGTAAACGTTACAATTGTGCCTGCTATTACTTTTTATAATAAAAGGAATGAAGGAAAATTAAATCGCTAAAAGATATTATAGTAGGATAGTAGGTGATATAAAAATAAAAAACCTGAAATGGAGACTGATTTTAACTTTGGTGATTTTGTCCGGTACTTGTTCATTTTTTTTTTAATATAATTTTTTTATAAACGTATATTTCGGCACTATTAAATCTGAAATATATTAATATAGTTAAATGATAAAATTTTAAGGAATTTAGTCAAAAAATAGTTGATAGAATTTTAAATGTACATACAATTTCATAAAAGAGATAATTATTTGTTCCGAAAGGAAAATTATTAAATTCTTTAAAACACATAGCATATGTACCCCCTATTGACATTGAATGACAAATTGTTTTGGAGAGGGAACGTAAAAAAATAAATAAATAAATGAACAAACAACTTTATAAATTTCTATATATAATTTAACTTCCTATTGTTTTCCTACTAAAGCCAATAAATAAGGAGATTTTATTCTTTCTGGGAATTAATGATATGTGTTAAGAAAATTTTCTGATGTCAAGTAGGATCTCAATTCAAACTTTAATGTTCTAATTTGTCAGGAGGTAACATTTTTGAAATCCACCTTATTATATTAATGTTTTTTGTTCATGGTAAAAATATGGATTAGATTCTATAAAATTACCTTGTGTATTAAAATTATCTTATTCTTGAGGGTGTACGCCCCCTGCGCCTCGTTCTGGATTCGGCAATATTGACAGTCCTCAAGCAATAATATGAATACAAAAGTGTAAATGTATCTCTAGTGCTTGCAGTAAGCTTCCTTTGATTTCTTCATCAAACAAATGTTAGAGTAGAAGGACCACTAGCTCAAGAAGACTTATACCATCCAAAAGAAATACTCCTGCTTGCACTTGTGGACACTTACCTTTGATAATGGAAACATCTTTGTTTCAATGACATCTATTCATTTTCATCGTCCCTTGCGAGGGTGTCTATTAGTAGAGAGAAAAAAAAATCCAAGAAATCTGATATTGTAAACTGTTAGTCATTCTCCATCTGTTAGTTACTTCCCCTTGCCTTTACTAATCGAAAATAAAATTCTTCTTATTAAGTGAGAGGCGATGAGAAACGCATCAACCTTACCCACCCGACCTTACTTATAAGCCGTTTCGAATCAGCTAGTGCTGTCATTTCCTCCCAGATCTATTTTGGTCACGTCATTAGTGACAGACGTTCTTTTCTTTTATAAGTCATCAATGTAGGCTTAAAACATCAATGGGCTTGGAATTGATCCTTGAAGAACACCATCCATCTCCTTCAACCTTTTAACATTCTTTTGACATGTCGAATGGTCTGGTGCATATCTCTTATAAGTGATTTTAATATATTTCATTCATTCTTAATCATGTAAGGCCCACCAGGCCGATCTGGTATCACATCAATAGATAAAAATAAATTCATTCTTGATCGACCTCTTTTATTTTTAAAAATTTTCATTTTGCAAGATAAAAAAAAAATTCTCTTTTGTAAAAAAAAAAATTTGTACTGAGAGCTGCTTGCTAAGACTAGGGGATCTTCTAGAGGATCTACAATCTATAAATATAAAGTAAATCATCTATATTTAGAGATTGTAGATATATTACTAATATTGAATATTACCAACTTATATACATGTAATAGATGTAATATTGAATATAACCATCGAACTTAGCTCTCACATCAAAACAAATTCCCATCCATATATCCCATAGTATGCACTTAACCTTATAAATTATCAGCTTAATAAAAAAATTAAAATACAAAATTTCGATTTTTAGAAAAACGAAACAAATTAATTTTAACACTGGTCATGAACGAGAAAATAAAAATTTTATTGGAAAATTTTCAGATAGTGGCCGAAGAAGAAAAATATTGGATGATATATAAATAAAAAACTTTAAATAGAGAATATTTAAATAGATCCCAACAAAAATTTAATATGAGGATATTAAATTTTTGTTTGGATCTAAAGATTTTTGAACTTTCTTCAAGCCTATTAGTAGTATATCAGTTTAAAAAAAAAAAGTACTAAAAAGTTGATATAAGAGGTTTCAATCCTAAACAATTACGCGGTAGTTATTTATTTATTTTATTTTTTTTTTTAAAGAACTTTGAAAACTTAAGACTCTAATCAACTTGGATTAATTCAGTAGAAGTTTGACAATAAACGTTTTATATTAAGAATAATGATGAATTTAGAATTTAGAAAGTAAATGTTCTACTTTAAAGACTTAATTTGTTAAGTTTTTTTATATACCTAGTTCTGATAGGGACCAACAGGTCAACGGCGTGGCTGAATGCCAAAGCGTAGTCGAGGGATGGAAGCAGACCTAACACGCTGCAGTGATATAGATGGTGATATAGATACAGTGGTGATATAGATGGTGATATCATACATAAAAGGAAAGGTAAAATTCTAAAATTAATGTCTGCTTGTTTTATTTTATTAATCTGTTTATGAGGGTATAAATTTATGTTTCCAAATAAAAGTTTGTTTTTTCTTATTTTTCAAGCAAACAGTCGGATAATAAAACAGGTTTGTTATGAATATCAGATGTTGTATTATCTTGAAGAAGTTACTTATTTATTTTTATTTTTTTAATCGTTCTCATTTATAATTAAGAACACTGGTTCTTTACACTAATAACATATAAAGTGGATCTTTATTGTACTTCAAGTTCATTATATGAACATTAAAATTGATGAGTATTTGAAGACGCGTAAAAAAAAGCTCTTGTATTTTTTATAGACTATCTTAAATGGAAAGTAAATGAATAATGATTTCATTAAGTGTACCCTTAAAGTTCAACCACTCAACCCCAATCAGTGGGGTCTTTTTTTAGTACAGAATCATTTCTTATCTTGACAATAATGTTTGCGAGTATAGTAGTTGGCAACGTTTGAAGATATTTGTCGACCGAGGTAGATTCTATAGTTTACTGCATATGAGGCAAACGTCTTGTATTGGAGGTGATCCACGATTCTGTTTGGATGTGAACTCCATAGAAAGCTTGAAAACGCTACACCTGCCGATGAGACGGCTTCTTGAGTGGAGTCCAGTAAAGAAAATCTCATCTAGATAGACGACACATTTCGATCGCAGGGAGGAGGTTACAATAGCTAGATTGAGAATAGGTCATCAAAATTTGACTTGTTCCTATCTGATCAATTCGGAACCACCGCCAAAATCTTTCAGGAATGTCCTTTCTATGCTACGGATTTAAATAAATTAGGAATTGTACCGGATATTTCGGAAGCACTGAATGATGATGAAAAATGCATAACATTAGTATTAAGTTTTTAAAGAAAGAAAAATATATTGTACCAGATATAAACATTAAACTGGAACGCAGTTAAATTTAAATTTAGGAAAATAAAATAGGAAACATGGGCGTTGATGATCATTGGGATTTACGCCCTAAAGCCCTAATGAACCACAACAATACATTACGGAATTTGATTTTACCAAGACCGACAATGTTGTATTTTACCAAGCGAACTTGCACCTCAGTGATTCAACAAGCATGCATGTGATACATGATTAGATAACAGGGTTGCAGAAATGCAGTAGTGGAAGACGTCCGCTTCACTATTACTTCCTACTAGCTACCTTCACTACTCATCTTGTGTAGGGAGGCAACCGCTACATCACCGCCTAAACCAGCAGAGCATAAAAATGTCTGTTCAACAAGATGCTGATCAGAAAACGGTCTTATGGTGTTGAATAAAAGTAAAACTAAAAAAAAAAAAAATTTTCTTCTGACCGATTCGTTATCATAGGAGAAATGGACGTGACGGCCGTGCGGGTTGGGGCGCAGGTTTAGAACGTTGTGGGTTCGATTCCCACCTGGGGCAAGAATGAATCTTGACACTCCCACCTTGCTTAGTATGCGGCGGCAACGTAGGTAGCCGTCAGGGGTTGGCAAAAAGGACCACTAGGCCCACTTGCCGGACTTGTTCCCCCCACCAAATACCAGTACCAGTACCAGTATCATAGGAGAATATGTAACAAACTGGTACTTAAAGAAGATAAGCAAAGAAGAAGCTGTTTGTTGCCACTTTTCCACGACCTCGAACAACCACTTGTATATTCAACCAAGAACCATTCTGTTCACTCATGCGTCCACCGGCGGGCGCAACAATAACCACACATGTTTTTGGTTATTAACTACTTTTAAGAAAACCATTGTGCCTATTCTCATTTAGGTTGAAATCAAAGCTTGTTAGACTAACTTCAAATTCATTCTACGAAAATATTTTTGTAAAACGATTATTTTTGAATTTTTAAAATATATTTTACACAATTAATACATAATAATTAAGAAAATTGTAGCCTTGTAATGAGATTTATTGAAGTAAATAATGGTTTGGTCTATTGGGTGCAATTTTGACCTCAAACTGCAGAAATGTTCTATTAACTATTAAAAAAAAAAGGAACAGGCTATTTTGTCGGGCGCATAATCTTGTAAAAAAAAAATAAGAAAATAATAAATAACATGAGAATACCATCGCTCGTATGGTAACAATTTAAAATTTTGCGGTTATAGGCTATTGTGCCTTTCGGGGCTCCAAATTTAACCATTAATTCGTAACCATAATTTTTTCATCCTATGAAATTAAAAATTGGTAGTCAGACCGACAGAAAAAATGTTATACATATATCTTACTAAAGTCTCCTATTTAGAATAAATATAAACAGTGTTTGGAGAACAAACCTTATTGGTTAGATATACATTTAATATAAGCACAATTTTTAGAGAAGACTTTTAGTTCATCATTTGCCGAGGATTTTATGAGAGAACTATATATCTTTTTATATCATACAATTACCTTATATCATTAAATTACCTCCTGAATCTATTGTAAAAAAAAATAAACCATGGCTTTTTCCATGCATGAACTCATATTCATGTTAATTTTTTTATTTTTTTTTATTTACAACTGCATAAAAATATGTACACATAAATTTGCTGTTAGTAATAAAATAATAGGATAGGAAAATGTGGAGAATCTACCCATTGTAGAACTCCAATATCATTTTTAGAGGAGATGATCTCCAGGCCATCTTCTTTTCAGAGGCTTAGGAGGATTATTAGGTAATGGAGGAGAAGCTAGGTTAGAAACAAGTGGGTTTGGGTGGTTGGGAAGTTTATCATGGAAGGATTGGTATCTGTTTCCGGCCATATCGGCAACACATGGAACATTGAGGGCCTGATTAGAGTTGATTAGCGACATGAGGAGTAAGGATTTTGGAATGTAAGGATTGGGATTCGGGAGGAATTCGAAGGCTTAGTGGAGCCCCAAATCTCAGCTCCGTATGACCAGATAGGCTTTATTATAGTCAAGTTGATCAGTCTTACGTAATGGATTGGAAATTAGTTACATTTAATTGGAAATTAAATAAAAGTTTAAATTGATTGATGCAAAAATAAAAGTTCCCTGTAATGAACATTACAGAACTGGATAAATGCATAATTTATTAGAAGTTTCTTAGGAAATGCAAGAAAATTGTTATTATTAATTATAATGCTTAATACTTGCTACGATTTAGATTTGAATAAATTATTTACATAAAATGGTGTATTTTACATTTAATGAATTATATCCGACATTGTTTACTAAAATATAATTATGGCTTTCATAAATTTATTCCAACGCCTTTAATGGTGAAATTGGTTCTTTAGCTACTCAAGTTTGGCGATCACAAACATAAACCGTAGGTTGTGGGAGCATACAGTCATGCAGGCATACAAGATATACTACATAAACATCAATATTTTAAAAAATAATGCAATTAAGTCTGATAATATTTGATAGTTATATGAGTTTATTTAATAACTTATTAACATGTTTTTATTCTGCGATATTATTCTGTGTAAATTATGATTTAATAAGTATATTTATAAAAATAATGATTTGTGGTGGTATTTAAATATGTATCTGTTTATTAGAACTCAATAAATTTTAGTTCTTCTACTTGAAGAAAATCAGAATAAAGGAGACAGATGCACCCTTCACAATTAAAGACCCTTATAAATCGATATCATAAACCGTAAAGGGGTCTCATCGTTAAGTTCCGTTTCGGAATTCAGAACTAATGAACTAATCGTGAAGTATCTAATCAGAACTAATGATGTACTAATCGTAGAATAATTGGACGGTGCTTATTTACTGCTAGGTAACCAAGAGCTGGAAGAAGATATCGCCAGACAGCCAACAGGATTTTGTGTGGCACACGTATCTCTCATAACGAACTAGGTATGCCATTTTTATCGAAGGTCAGTTTAATTACTAATTCATTGAGGTTTTATTAGTTTTTATCTTAAAAAATAATAGTCGAGGAAGGTCTGGTAACCACAGACACATGCATAAAGTACAATAAAAAACATTTCTCTGTGTATTTTACTCTGAAAATAAACTTAGGAGCTTCTCCAATCGTGCAAATTAAAAATATTATCAAATCATAATAGTTTTCAATAAAAAAAATACTAAAGAATTTTTAACAATGTAAAATATGGTTATTGTAAATAATGGTGTAAATGCAATTATTGTTTTCAGTTTTTGTTATATTAGTTAAAAATTTTACTTTTATTTTTTCCAAATTACATGTTCATTTTATTTATCTTTCAGATTATTTATATTCTTTTTTATTGTTATTATTTTCATTTATTTTATAATTTTCTTCCCAAGTTATGGAGTATTACTTTATCAATAAATAAATATTATTATTAAGAAAAAATAAAATATGGTGGGTTGTCACAGACGTTTGGAAACATCAACAAACATTATTATTAGGAACATCAAGTTTGTTTGTTCTTCTTTAAAGAAGAAAAGTCTTTGGCCATCAACGTCTATCGTGGCTTAAAGATTTTTTTGACATTGCAAACATCACAATTATTATATTGATCTGAATATTACATTATTATATTAAATACAGACTTCTTGGGATCAATCTTTGGATTCATGATATTGGATCCAGACTTCTTCAACTTTTTGAAGATGTACTCGGTCCCATGATCTTGGAAATAAGATTAAACATAAACATTAAGAAAACTTAATGTTTTTCTTTGTTTTTAATTACTTTACCTTCGTTTTGTTTTAAATGTTCTCCATACTGTAAACAACTTACAGCGTATCTAAAAAGATGTATTCACTGCAAATACAACAGTTTAATAAGTAAACACTATAAACGATAAGGTGTCCATAACCACTTAGTACAAGAGCCCAGGAAGTTATATCAGTAATTTTTAATTACTTTAATGAAAAATATGTATAATTAATAGTCAAAATTGATGAGTCTGCCAAGTATAGGTAGGGTTATAAAAAATGGCGGCTGTTTCAAAGCGATAAAAATATAATTTTTCATTCGGAGCTCTATATCATAAAAAATAGGAATAACACAAGAAAACCTAAGAGAATGTCATTGAAAGAAGGGTAAGTTTGCTAAAATATGAGCCCTATTAGAGTTATTTACGTTAAATAGTTTTCGAGATATAGCTTTTTAAAAAGCAACATTTCATAAAAATGTTGTATAGGGCGTACTGAAAATCAGTAGTTAGTGAATTTATATTGAAAATTTTATATTTCAAAAACCATTTGACATACAGATGTATATTAGCACTCAAGTTAAAGCTAGTTTAATGAGCTATAAAGTAGTTTATGATGTTTATCTTCCTAGGAGTAATAGTTTACATGAAATTTGCTAAAATAAATTGATTTATCTTTGTTCGGACAAATTTTCATTTGCCCAATTTATATTCATATGTGAATATCATAAATACTGCTACCCCTACGAAGATAAGTGTCATAAACTACTTTATAGTAAATTAAATGTCATTTATTTTGGGTGTTGGCAGACATATGTGCGTCTTATGGATCTAGAGATATATTTCTTCAAAAATCCAACATTTTATACGAACAACTAGAAATTAACATTTTGTAAGTTTATTTTGTCAAATATCATAAAAACTACTACTCCTACAAAGATAAACATAATTAACTATTTTGTAGTAAATTAAACTAGCTTTAATTTGAGCGCTGGCAGACATCAGTACGTCCAATGGTTTCTGAAATAAAATTTTTCACAAAACAAATTTATTGTCCGAACAACTATAAATCAATTTATTTTAGCAAATATCATGAAAACTTCTATTCCTACGAAGGTAAAGATCATGTACTTCATTATAGTCCATTAAACTAGCTTTAATTTGAGTGCTAATAGACATCTGTACATAGTTCCTGAGATATAGATTTCTCAAAATAAATTAACTAACTTCTAATCTTTCAGTTGATTTTCAAGAAACTTTGCTTTTTAAAAAGCTATATCTCGAGAACTATTGGAGAAATATTGGACGAAAATAGCTCTTTTAGGGCTAATATTTCAGCAAATTTACTCTGGTTTAAATAATGTTCTCTTAGATTTTCTTGTGTTGTTGGTAGTTTTTAAGATATAGAGCTCAGAATGAAAAATTAGTTTTTTTTTATCGCTTTGAAACAGCCGTAATTTTTATTCCCTCTACCTATACTTGGCAGACTTATCAATTTTGACTGGTAATTATACAAAGTTTTTATTGAAGTAATCAAAAATTAAAAATCAAAAAAAAAAAAAGTACTGAACTCATGACCCTGCACGGGTCGTTGGAGTTCTCAATATTATTATTATGTTTTGTTAACAACTTTTATGTTTTCCAATATACTATACTTTGTTCATGATGTTTAACGTTGTAAACACTCAAGGGTGTTCATTAATTATTAATCACTTGAATTTCCTTTAATTTACAGTGCTTCAAAACCCTAATAATTCAATATTTACATTCAATAATAATCCAAATAAAAGTAATATTCTCAAATGCATTTTACAGTTTCACGCCCTTTTTTAAATATCGCTCAATTAAACTATCTTGAAGTCTCGAAGTTCCTGTTTTAAGGCAATAAATAGTTCAAAAGTGAAATTGGACCGTCGCTTCGTAGTGGTCTTAGTGGGGCGGGAAGGTTTGCCTTATTTTGTGTTATGATCTCCTCTTGTGAGATTGTGATATGTCGTACATCGTCCAACGTACTCTCTGTAATTATTTGTTTGAAAAGTCAGATAAGTCAGGCTACAACGGAGGGTGAAAATGGCGGTCACCATGCCGTTTTTTATTTTCCGGCGCTTTTTTAATACTACAAATTTAACTGTCTTAAAGTCTCCTCTTCCTGTTTTAAACAAATATTTCAAAAGTTATACTGGACCATCGCTCTCTAGGGGTCTTAGTGGGGTGGGTCCGGCCTGGTTGGATTAAGCAACAAGACACTTTTTTTTATTCTGTAAACCATTGTTAATTATTTAAATAAAATTAGGAAAATTTAAACCTTTATTTCAAACGATGCATTAAAACATCTAGTTTTAAGGTTTTGGGATTAGCGAAACGGAATGTAGAAAAAATGCTAGGCGATATTTCGCTGGTATACATATATCATTCAATATGTATAAATGTATCAAGCGAACATAATAATAAAATAGTTTACGAAAAACTATTTATACACATAAATAAAAACATAAAAACATAAATAAAAATAAAAATAAAAACATAAATAAATAAATATTTTACAGTTTATCATACTGTAATAAATACTATTACGTGTAATAATATTTCATCTGAATGGCAGCTTCTTTTTGGAATGAATTTTGGCACAAAAAAGTAAAAAAAAAATATATATCATCAAGACTTACTGTAAATCATAGTAATATAATAATAAAAATGTTGCCAAAAATATACGTATGCTAAGAATTTATCTAATTAAAATTGTAAAAAAAATATGTTCTAATGTAAAACTAAAAAATGCTATATAATTGTATATATATACAATATATAATTGTATTTTTATTTTTGTATTTGTATTCTATAAAATGGTCTTAAAATTCCTAATCTCAACAAATCTATCTCTGAAGTGACCCATAAATTATTATTTATGGGCAATCACCTGTCCTGTTTGTCGATGCAAATTAATTCTACCTGACCCGGGAGGTCTTAGTAATTAAGAAGGCAGGAGCTAAGAGCCAAGAGCAGTGGAACTGTGGAAATAATTCACTGGTAGCAAGGCCGGAGTGAACGGAAGAGAAAATATGGAGAAAGTGCTCATATCAGGTTCCACAGGAAATAATAAAAAGAATTACTTAATAGGGACGAATGTTCCTTTAAGTGGACACTTACATAATTACCGTTTTTGTTCCTTACCTTTATTAGTAATTTGAAACTCGACATTTTTATTGACATTTCCTGTAATTTCATTTTTCGATTTACGGTCATAATCCTTTAATAAATAATAATGAAATTGCAGATAACTATCATTAAAGCCATAAAGGCTATTATTTAATAATTAAATATATTTACAATTAATTCGTACTCATAAAATTTTCTTTTATACCGTGAAATAATTGCTCTCGGATTAAAGCGGGTAGTTAATTTTTTTTTCTTATCTATAAGTTGGTGATCAGTCTCAAAAAAAAGTTATATAAGCACAAGGGCGTGCTCAGGATCATAACTACGGGGGCGAGCCAGGGTCGTTAAGGTTTTGACATATTAGTTATTACAAATATTTTACTGCAAAAAAATTAATTTTATTAAATTAGTCTGTTTTTTTTTTAATTCTAGGGGAGGGGGAGCTGGCCCCTCTCCCCCTCGCATAAATAAACATATAATCTTTCTTAAGTCTCATGGCATGTTTGATTTTTAAAATCCGATTAAATCACACCACGTTAGCCTTATTCGATATCAAACTGTCCCCTACTTTCCCTTGAGAATATACATTTTCCACTGACAGGCAATGTTCATTACTTTAAAATTTTACCGTAGAATAACATGGGGTCTTCCTACCAAGAAAAAAAAAACCTAAATCAAAGACTAAAATTTTCTTTTTGACTTCTTTCAAAACATTAAAACTTAAAATCTGAGCTTGAAATTATACACATATATACCGAAACCTATTAAATCATTTATAATTGAGACAGTAAAAAGATTCACATTGACAAACTTCAAATCTTTCAGAACAAAATAAAATTTCCTTAGTAGGCCATTTTTATATATAAATAATGAAAAACCCCCATTTTTACATTCTTAAAATAAAATAATGATTTGCCTATAATAAATAAAATATTTTCTATACTGTATTTGAACACTCCAGTCTGTAGGTGCATATTCCTAGCCTCGGGAGTCGAACAGTCTCCTACTCTTTGAATTATCTCGTCACTTGATCTTGCAATTCTCTTCCTTTCCTTCTCTTGAGTTCTCTTGGTATCCACTTTGTTGCAATTTTGCATAAGTATTATTTTATATACTGAACTTTAAATAACAATTTCAACAATTATATGTAGACCCGAGTTACACAGACAGAACATCCTTCAAAATTCATAAATGATGCCCACAATACCTACAATTATTTTATCTGGCAGCTAACTCGTGTAGAAGGCTGAAAAGAAGCTGGATGAGTGACTTACCCCTCTAAAATTAACCTCGAAATCATGCCACAAGAATGTGCCACTGGGCACTATCTCTCCTCACACCTCTCATGCCATTTCCTTAAGCAGTTGTGCAACCAATTCACTAGTTGTCGAAACATTAATTGGCAGGTTTGACTAAAGATTTTAAGTTTAAAAAAAACAAAAAACATTTTCTCTTTGTTAAAATGCTTTCTCCTCCCAACCAAAATATCCGGATGTTTCCATGTTTCCGAATCTTGTGAACGGATGCTTGTCACGAATTTCACCATCCGCTTTTGAATTTCTATCTTAATTATATATTTAATGTGTCTATCAGAGCTGTTTTAGTGAAAATGTTTATAAATATAACAGTTTACAAATATTACCCTATCATAATATACTATTTAATTACTAATAGGTTCTGCAAAATAGAATCGTATAAATTTGTATGTAAAATAAATAAATTAAGTAATTAACAAAATAAATGAAAACTAAAGAATTTTAGTGAGTTAAAAAAAAATCGATGATCTTATATCCTTGATTCATTATAAGTGACTATTTGAACAGTCGTCATATTTAATCAAATTAAATAGGCAAACTGAAAAATATAATTATTGTTGATAATAATTTTCCTATTCATAATATTAAAGTAATTATATTTATTAAATAGAATAATCACCATAAAACACATTTTAATTGGCCCAATTTATTTTATTTTAGATACCAGTATTTAACTGTATTTTTATAGAAATATGTGGTGCAGTGCGTGCATCACATAACGTTCACTTTTGTATGAAATTAGTCTTTTATGCTTTATAACTGCTATTTCGTATTATTTATCATTCTGAATGAAGACATATTTCATATATAGTTTATTTTTTTTAATTTATTTAGTTAATATGATTTACAACGGTACAGATAATAAATACTATAAGTAAATATGTTGTATGTTTCATTTAGACTTGAAAATCTTGGGAAGGAACCACCCATTGGTGGTCTTTCCAGCATTAATTTAAATTAGAAGGTCCCATGGCCATCTTATTTTCAGACGCCTCGGAGGATTATCAGGGATTGTTAAGGATTAGAGATTAAGAATTAATGGGTTAGGATGGGTAAGGAGTTTGGAATGAAAAGACGCATATCTGTTTAGGGCCAAATCTGCAACGAATGGGATGTTAAGGTCTTTGTGGATGAGTTTATTTGTTACGTAATAAGGATTTTACGTAGTATTTTGGATTGTAACGATTGGATGCGGGAGGAATTTGATGGTTTCGTAGAGCTCCTGAGCTCAATACCATATGTGCAAATTGGTCTGATTATCGTAGTGTACACTAATTTTTTTTAGTGAATGGGAAGTTTAGAGCGTTTGTCAAGTAGGTGTTGTAGCAATCGGAATCTACGAACAGTCTCTTGTTGTTTCAGTCTTGTGAGTGAATTCCAAGTAAGTCTCCTGTCAAGATGGTGTCCTAAATATCGAATTTGTCCAACAGACGTTAGTCTGTATAGATTAGTGAAAGTAAAATCTAACTATTGACATTAAAACCATGAAAATGGCATAATTATGAACTATTAAATTCTTACATATACTCATCGTTCATTACTGCCAGAAATGGAAGATAGTTATTTCTTTTTAAATGAAAGAAGAATTTGTATTCTTGTTGAATTCTTCTTGAATTTGTATTGTATTCTTTGGTATTTAAGGAGTAATGGAGTAATGGATATCAACTTTGTTCCAGTAAAGTACAACAGTTTGACTTGTGAATATGAAGCCATGAGTTAAGGAACCGGTATTATAAATTTAAACAATTGCCCCTTGCCCAACTATAGGTTCAGTCACTTTAGACGTATAGTTGCATATGTTCACATTCCCTTACAATTTTATAGAAAAGGAACCCAATAAAAACGACTAGGTTCTAAGAAGGCCCCTGAGACCCTTCTAACAGCCCTTTCAAACCCTTAATATCCTGTATCAATAGCAAGGGCTGACACTTAAGCAGGTACAAGGTGTCATCTCACAATGGACTTGCATCAGTATAACTATTTTATGTTTAACATATGTAAGTCAGTTCCCACAAGTGCTTAGGTCATGGTCTCTTACACCCAATTTCTTGGAAGCCTGGCCACCCTTCTTCCAGTCACGCCTTTTCCCCCCTCCCAGATATTTACTTCTAAATTTCATAGGTCCCGCCTAATTTCCTAAATTATCTGATTGGTCCAAACCCCTTCTCCTATTTTCACTATTCTTCCTACCCCCTCTTCTCAACATATATATTTCCTAGCACTAGATAGCTAAGTAAGAAGAGAGACACTCTGTAACAGTGACAGTAACATGTAGTTATTGTAAATATGTTAGAATAAACTCATTTTAGTCTTCACTGATTTTTATGTTATTTAATTCGTGTATGCCGGATGAAATCGGTTTGTTTCGGTTTATTCCGATTTGGACTCCGGTCCCTATTTCTCTTTTAGTTATCTATAAAATTCTTTAACATTTTATTTTTATCCGTTGCTTATTACTGCTAACAAAGAGAATTGGTTATTTATTTCAAATTTAACAAAATTATAGTTCCAGGGGAGGGGGGGCCATTATTTTTTTTGAAAAAATAATGACATTTATGCCTTTATTAAACAATTTCAGTGTGAAAAAGACCTAGCTGAGATCGAAGTTAATCTAGTTTTACAATGACATACTGAGTTTCATCAAAATCGGAAAAATGTGTAAGATCGATTCGTTAAAGTGATACTTTCGGACAGTGAATTTTAACAAAAAAGTTGCTTTACTATCCTAGGTTCCCATGCTTAAAACATGGGATTGCAGTTTCGCACGACTTTTTCGTTCTAAGCTAGGGTGTTCACAAACAGAATATTTTGTGAGACTTGGTTATTTGAACTGAGAGAACCTCAAAACGTTAAAAAAAAAATTATAGTGAATTTCGCAAAATCGAAATACTTATAAAAGTATAAACTTTTATATCGAAATACTCTTACAATATATTCTGTTGAAAAAACAAAAACAGTCAGAAGAAAATCCTACCGCTTGCACCATCTCCTAACATCATCGGCCCTTTCCCTCCGGTAAAACTTCAAGAATACAAGAGCATACTCCGTCCAGCGCTCCTATACGGTGCTTCCTTGTTCATCTACTTTAATGATGGTACACAGCGCCATCTTCAAAATTTCCAAAATCCCATACTAAGCTATACTGAGGAAATATTATCTAAATACTGAGGAAGATTGTACAGACTACAGTATAGAGAAGGAGAAACCGCCGACTCTTCAGAAATTATTGGATGTCCCAACAGTCCTGGGCTTCATCAGAAGAAGGCATATTAAATTCCTGGACTCGTTAAAATATCAGCCCAACCCACAATATAACCAGCGTCTCCATCAGTACGGTGGCAGCAGGCAGCATTATAGCCACTTGAACAACCTGTAAATATTGTAAATAGTCGTAGACATAGAACTAATATTTAAGATCATTAACTCCTAATAGTGGTATGCTCCAGTACCATTAAATATCACGCAGATGAATTCAAATAAAATCAATACTCATTCACTACATTCATGTTTTAAAATGTAACAACGTTTCTGATAGAAACAAAATCATACTAAACAGACACTGCTAAATACAAAACTTTATTTCTAATAGGGGCTTTGAAAAAAGTAGATATATTCTGTATGAAGGTGAAAAAAAAATTAATATAATGAAATCTTTTTTAGGTTTTGGAGCAATGATTCGATTTTTTGAATGGATTAGTAAATTGATGTGGCATCTTTAATTTATACAATTCCTCAAAGCTTGTAGAGCCTAAGCCTAAGAGATACAGAGCAAAAAATTTAACACTCATATGTTACTAAACAATGCAGCTCCGAAAAGAAGTAGTAGCGGCTATACCTTTGGATCCGAACCATGAATCCAACTGTGAAGAGAGGAGTGATGGACGACCAGATGCACAGATGGCTGTTACGATAATAGACTTGACGTAAGGACATCCATTGCGGTTGTCACGGTTTACAAGGAGGTTGAATTTTCTCCTCGTTCGTTCCAACTTCCTCAAGGCAGGCATCAATCGCCAGGGCCACACAACATAAATCCAAGTACGGCATGTCGTTATGGTTTTGTCTGATGGGAGACTTTCATCATGTGTAGTTAAGAAATTTAATATATGAACCATTTCCTGTAATATTTGACCACATAACTGTTCTTAAATTCTGCAGGAAGTCGATTATAAATGTAGAATTGAAAAAAGAAACCCTGCGGATTGTGAAAAAAGTGCTTCGATGGCAATAGATTTCCATTGATAACCAATTTGTGAAAAAAATAATATAATCTTATCACCGGGAGTAGGCGGAATTTCAATCCACACTATGAAATACTTCGATGTATACCAGTTAATAAAAACAATTGAGGTGATAATCCTGAAGGTCACTTATTTAATAGTATCTGTTTATTAGGGAATCGTTGAGAAGATTCCGGATCATGAATTAAGGCAAAAGGATTCATCAATGGCCTATCTGGGAAACTCATCGACACGAGATTCTTAAAAGAATACGTTAAACAAATGAAATGTTATTGTAAATTGGTGTTTCTTGACGGTACTAACGCCTTTGATAACGTTGGACACAGCTCTCTAGAGGCAAAATGGTGTCATCGGACGTGAAAAACAAAATCGTTGCTCTCCTGACCACTAATAATATCAGGATTAGTAAGGGAACATAAACTACAAGCCAGATCAATGTGCTGTGACATGTACCCCAAGGTGAAACCTTGTCATATTAGCTATTTTGTGGATTTCTTGAAGAACTTTGGATATAATTGTGATCAGGAATAAATGGTCCATAGAGGGTTCTCGAACGAACAGGCGGTCTCAGTACACGACAAGGATGTTGCAGAGACAGAATTTTAATTAGTGTTCAAATATTACTTAAGATGGCCTGCTTATAAATCCCCCCCAAAAAATGAGTTCGTCATAATAAAGAAAAGAAAGCTGCAATCAATGACTACTTCCCTTGAAAACGATGATTTTATCCTAACATTTTTTTTTTCAAACATAAACATCAATATTAAAGGGGAGGTGGTAACTAAATTAAATGATAGCCTGTAGAAATTGGTAAACCCTCGCAGAAGATAAGCATGGTCAACCAATACTTATATACCCTTTCCAAACTGTGCACCTTAAAAAGTACCTCTGTGATATAAAAAGGCATTGATACTAATATCCGAAGGAGTATCAAGGCCATTACTGGGCTCCCTACAACAGTAGAGGTTGCAATGATGTTCGCAACGAGAAGATTTCGTGAATGGGACAGATCCTCTGTTAATGGAAGGCTCCTTTGCAGCATTGGTATCTTACCCAGCGACTGTCTAGTGTGCCTACTGTAAGCTCTAAGGCAATACCTTGGAGCGAATTCCATTGAAGAATGTAGGTGGCAGGGCATTGATGTTCAGCATTTCAAAGAGACCCCGAAGCTAACAAATGATTCTGTTTTCATTTAAACTCGTTAAATACATACTGCAATGTTTTATCCTTATTCTACACAAAAAAAACAACAAACAAATAGATCGGGTTATAACGGCAAAAACAAGTTAATACAGTGGATTCTCGCTAATTCGGATCTTTCCATAATCCAGTCCACCCCTAAAAAATGAATATGTACCTATATACTTAGATTCACTAAAACCGTATTATCAACACCTTACGTGCTGAGGCTGAAATAAATTATTTTAAAGTACTAACCTTTTTTTAAGTAAAATCAAAGCTATACTTTAAAAATTTGGCAGGGAATTTATTCTCAATTCCTTAATCGGAAGGTATAATTAGCCTTTTAATCTAATTAATGTTAAATGTGAAACTGTAATCTTAATACTGTACCAATTTACGGTATTAAAAACAATTTACTTTGAGTTTTAAGAAAATAAATATGTATGTACAAAAAAAAAAAAAATAGTTTTCCAAGAAACGTTCCACTAGCTCACTGGTTCCCAATCATTTTCCGACGGAACCCTTTTGGTAGAAGTAGGTAAACGGCATTATCGATTGATGTAATTGGAGTGTCAGATGTCGTGTTTATTAATATATACAAAATCTAAGAAAGGCTTGGATACCTGCACAAAATTGAAGACAATTTGAGATCGTAAGGTTCAAAACTATGCTGAGTGATGTGGAATGACCCATCCTAAATGGAAAAGGCTCGAGAAACCCCCGAGTTCCAACTAACAAAGGAGGAAACAACTTCAATAACTTTTCAATACTCTCCACAATCTTGAATATTTCTTGGTGGCCAATGTTATTACCGAGTTTTCCTCCTACCATCTGATTAGTTGTAAACATTTTTTTCAATTAATAAACGTAAATTTTCAATTTTTTTCACAAGATCATAGGGAGAAAATTGGGAACAATGATTAATTCTTGTAAAAATATTTTCATTGATTAACAATTAATGATTTTTTGTTTTAAAATTGATTATATATTTATGAAGTGACTTTTTTTCCCGTTCGGTAATCCGAATTTTTGGCTGATTCGGACCCTCTGGGTTATAATTAGTTCGGATTAGCGAATCCACTGGATTTCTTTTAGGCACTTCCAAAAACTCTTGGCGCGGATAATTTTTGGGACTCGGTGGTGGATTATTTTTAATTTGCTTATAGAATTACCTTTGCATATAAGTAAATATGTATGTTTATATGTTCACTTTTCGTATTTCTTGGAGTTGCCACCCAATACCTTAAATGTTGATAAGGTTAAAACTTATAATATAATCAAGTACAAGTTTAGAAATACAATTTTCATCTTAAGAATTGTTTCCGTTTTTTTCTGACTTTCATTTTTCTAAAAAATATTTTTTTTGCCTATTGCACTGATATGCATTATTGTGGCTAGGGGCGGAATATTTTGGGGGCCTGGACCGGATTTTTTTATATAATTACCTGTGCACATGAATAAATAAGTATGTTTAAACTAACTTTTCGTTTTTGTTCGAATTACCCCTAATATCATGACCATTAATAAGGTTAAATCTTATCATAGAATAAAGTGAAAGTTCAGAAATAATCAAATAAAGCAATATACAAAAATAATGATTTCCCACCTAGCAGCATTATATTGATAAGGTTGGATATTACAACTGTTCATTGTTAAGGCGTATACATATGACAGTTAACGCGACTGTCAGTTCACTGACACTGCTTGTTCTATTAACTATCGGGACAGTAATGTAATGGCTGAAACTGAGCGATATTTCACTGTCAAGGCGTATGCATGCTGTAATTGTTGCTTCATTGATTTTAACTGTACTATCAACTATCATGCCAGAGCTACGGCAACATTACAATAAGGACTATAACAATCTTACGGTAGCAGCTATAACGAAGCCTCTAATTATCCAAAAGTCAGATATTCGTCGGGTAAAACTTGTATTTTCAAGGTCTATAAAAGTGAATAATTTTGGGTGAGAGAATCGGTAACACCTATGATCTAATTTATGCAGAGTGAAGGATCTCACTGATTCTTATTTTTATATTCTTTGGTATGTGACAAATGGGTTTTTGCTTAGACGAATTCTAAAAAACTGCAATAATTACACGTATTTGCTATTTTTTTTACTTCATCATTTTTAATAATGAACCTCTCAAAATTTTACTTTTTAAATTATATGGTGTAATATATTGAAAGATAATTAAAGTCTCCATGAAAAAAAAAAATCATAATTTGCCCAATATTAGAGACCATAATGAAAACGAATTTTGTATTGAATTTTACACCCAAACATGGCTGCACAAGAAACCTATTGTTTGCTATTTCTTAATTATATAATATATCACATTTTATGTGGGAGCGGTTAGTTCTATGGTAAGGCAATAGACAACGGAATCCAAGACTTCGTTTGAATCCGTCAGATAGTTATTATCAGTTTCACTGTAGACGTCGAGTCAGCCCTATAAATTCAGGAGCCGTTGAAGTGAAGTGGTAAAAATCTGGCGGTAGAGCGTGATCGGACCAAATCACCCCCTTGCACAAAGTTGGTCAAGTAATAATACTTCCTTACAAAGTTTATAATACTTCATAATACTTTCCCTGACCATCCATGAGTTGTAGCGGTACAGATTTAATTTAATTTTATCACAATATATGATTAATTTAAATTATAGACTACTGCGTAATAATACTTATAATTTTTATTTATTTTTTTCAATTCAAATATATTTACTCTATTGTTTCAACGAACTTCTATTAAAGAAAAACATATAAGACTACACTCTAAAATTATTATGATAATATTTTTAAGGCACGACCCAATAGAACGCATCAATAATCACACAGACTTAAAATATCATATTTATTTTCATACAATACAAACCTAAATTTTTGTAATATATTGTGTGTTATTAGAACTATTATCTCTTTTTAAAAATGAATATTCTTTAAAAAAATAAATGTTCTCCATTTCAACCGATGCATTTAGACGAGACTTGAACTATGCCTATTTGTTTTAACATAAATTAACTATTCCACTTGACAAGATTAGTTCGTTCAAACAGTCTGTTATTAAATTACCTTTCGAAGAAAACTGAAACTATTCACATCATAAACTCTCCGAAATCATAAACTGAATTTATGTGGTCGATAAGCATCCCTTAACCACAGAGTATAAACATTGAAGATGGGAACTTCTGGAAGTTTGTTCATCATTACTAATAACTGGTTGTGTCGAGTGGAAATGACAGTAATAATAATTATACCATAATTTAACAACTAAGAAGACCAATAAAAACGCTCATATAATAATAACTTCTACTTAATAAATTAATAATATTCATACTCTGGGGAAAGCTTTGACACAAACGCATCTATTATTATTATATGCGTATACGGTTTCTGAATAACATTTAACAATCATAATTAATGTCACGGTTATAAAAGAATTTAAAAATCTGAGCTCTCCATTACATTATTCAGAATATAATAAGTAAAATTAACCTTCAGACTTATGACTCATATAGTACTTAATTAACGCAAAGTGTTAAAGATTTCAAAAATATAAGTATCTGAAAATACTTTTAATGGTACAATTATGGAGATCCTCTTCTCTAGAAATGTTATTGGAGTTCTATCAGTGGGCAGATTCTCCACATGTTTTTATCATGTTACTATGTCACCTACAGCAAATTTACTTGTTGTATATATGTGTATACAGTTGTAAATATCAATAAATAAATTATTAAAAAAAAATTAAATCTAGTTAAATAGACTATAAATAAGTTTATGACCTTTACCTTCGTAGGAATAGTATTTTTCATAATATTTGCTAAAATAAATTTATTTATAGTTGTTCGGACAGTAAGTTTGATTTATGAAAAACTTCATTTCAGAAACCATTGGACGTACAGATGTCTTCCAGCGCTAAAATTAAAGCTAGTTAAATATACTACAAAATAGTTATAATTTTTATCTTTGTAAGAGTAGTAGTTTTTATAATATTTGACAAAATAAACTAACAAAATGTTAATTTCTAGTTGTTTATACGAACAACTAGAAATTAACATTTTGGATTTTTGAAAAAATATATCTCTAGATCCATAAGACCCACATATGTATGTCAACACTCAAAATAAAGGAAATTTAATTTACTATAAAGTAGTTTATAACACTTATCTTCGTAGGGATAGTAGTTTTTATGATATTCACATATGAATATGAATTTGGCAAATGAAAATTTGTCCGAGCAACTATAAATATATTTTAGCAAATTTCATGTACACTATAATTCCTTCAAAGATAAGCATCATAAACTATATTATTGCTCATTAAACTAGCTTTAATGTGAGTGCTAATAGACATCTGTACGTCAAATGGTTTTTGAGATATACATTTTTCAAAATAAATTCACTAACTACTGATTTTTCAGTACGTCCCAAATTTTTATGAAATGTTGCTTTTTAAAAAGCTATATCTCAAAAACTATTTAACGTAAATAACTCTATTAGGGCTAATATTTCAGCTAATTTACTCTGCTTTAAATAGTATCCTCTTAGGTTTTCTAGTATTGTTTAAATTTTAAAGATATAGAGCTCGGAATGAAAAATTAATTTTGTTTATCGCTTTGAAAAAGCCGCCAGTTTTTATTCCCCTTACATGTACTTGGCAGACTCATCAATTTAGACTATTAATTATAGTTTTTATTAAAGTAATCAATAATTGGGGTGAGATAAAAGCCTTTTTCCTCCTCTTGGGCTCTTGTACTAAAACTAGTGATTTTCCCAAATACTTTTTTTTTTTTTTTATGCATTCTTCTTTCTTCTCCTCTTCTCTCACAACAGATCTTGGTTTACCGACACAAGTGGCGTAGCTTCATGTTCAAGTAGGCTTTGTTCTTGAACATTGTCACTAGGAGACATTCTTCATCAAACCATGTTAATCGATGATTCGTCGTATGTTCTAATTAATTTAAGTAATGTCTCTAAATCGAATCCTTTTTTATTGACGGTGTCCGTTAGCGTCGAGAGAAGGATACCATTGATCTAACTTTCATTTTTATTTTCATTCAAGGCCAATTCAATTTTAAATTTCATTTTATCGAGACATATGGAATTGAGCTATGGGGCTCCACTAAACCATCTAATTCCTCTCGAATCCAATCCTTACAGTCCAAAATCCTTCGTAAAATCCTTAATGCTCCTTACTTTGTCACAAATCAAATCATCCATCAGGACCTCAATGTCCCCTATGTTGCCGATTTGGCCAGAACCAGATACCAATCCTTCCATAATAAACTTTCCAACCACCCAAACCAACTCGTTTCTAAACTGGCTTCTCGTTCACTACCTAATAATCCCAGAAGGCAGAAAAAAAAATGGCTTCGAGATTTTCTCCTTTAGAAGTGTTTTTGGAGTTCTATCAATGGGTAGATTCTCCACATGTTTGTATCATGTCATAATATCACTTACAGCAAATTTACTTGATGTGTATATATGTATACAGTTAATAAATAAATTATTAAAAAAAAAGAAAAATTCATTTACTTAGGTGATGAGAAGTGTCCATTTTCGCTCCTTTATAGTGTTCAACATTCATTAGAAGATGATTTATTCGATAGGCTACTTTAGATTAGATGAGGAGTTTTCTAAGTTGCTTTTTAATTCCTCGTTCCTGGAAATAAAGGGCTGCCTATAGTTATTAGAAGTTGGATGCAAATCATATTAATCGATGAGCATTGATGTTGCTATTCTTGTAAATAAAAAAGAATCCAACAGGTAGTTGATGCCCACATCCTCTGTAACCTATTCATTAAGTTCCCAAGAGAACTATTTTGACATCATCCGTTGTGCAAGAACCCATGGCTCTTCTAAGATCCTCATAGTATTGATATTTTTCTTAATCCAAGAACCGAGAGGCGAAATTCGAGTAATCATTATTCATGCAGATCCAATATTTCATTTGAGTTAGAATTATTTTCTAATCAGTAATTTAAAATTGAAATCTGAACCGCTACAACCAATGCAGGATCAGGGGGTTAGTACTTCGTACTGTTTTTTGAACAATGTTTATGCAAGGAGGTGATTTGTTCGAGATCACTCTCAACCCCCAGATAACCCCCGACTAAGAGTACCCTCTTTACAGTGGCTGGTCGGACCCCAGAAGGCTTCCGAAACCGTAGCGTTGTCTCATGGCTACAGTAACAAAATAAATAATTATGTACTTCTTAATTAATTATTGCCTTCCTCACTGAGCTACTCCGATTGCAAATCACTGATTACTTATTCCTTTTATATTTATTTATTTTTTTAAGCTCATGAATAAAAATATAAATTTTATTTTATTCACTATTTTTCTAAGCTCACCGACAAAGTCAGAAATATCAAACACTAGCTGTCCCGGCAATGATTCTCTATTGATAATATTTGAGGAAATATATAAATTAATTGAACACTTTTGAAACTTTGATATCAATTGATAAATAGATGAAGCGATAAGAGGGTAACCATAGTAACATTAATGGTAAGAGCTGATTTAGCAGTTAGCACTCGTCCTATTTAGTTGATTTTTTCATATTCTTTTAGGCAACTTGATTATCTATGATGTTGGCATACATATATACTATATATAAAATGTGAACAGTTTTTATATAATAACCTCCCCTTGCTTGAATATTAGTACTATATTTAAGTAATGCAGACAGACTGGCCTATCTAAGTATGCTAAACATTTTTTTAGTAGTGAAAAAAGTTTATATTCGTTCTTAGCACTTCAGTAAACCCTTAAATATATGGGGGGAAAAAAAAGAGGATAATTAAATTTTTTGGTCCAAAATGTTAGACTTACATTTCTTTTGAAGGCCTTACATTTGGCCTTCGATTTCTTTTGAAAAATTAAAAAAATAATTAATCGACCAATCTACACCAAACTTGGCAGTGGTTTAGGGCTCTATAAACTTCCTAAAGGGTACAAACCGGATCTAATTAAACAAATTAGAAATGGTGCTATAAAAAAAAAACTTTAGAAAAGTTTTTTCTACCATTTGAAACTAATATTTCCCTCTTATAAACCCTCGATTCAAATCTAACGGCTTTAACATAAAAAAAATAAAAACATGAAAAACAGCACGGAAATCATTTTAATTGAAGCCCAATCTACACTTCATGGATATTAATTACAATTAGGAAAATCTCATAAGCTTACGAACCCCGCCTAAGTCATATCTAGAGAAAGTTGGTTTCGCGAAACATGGGAAATGTTTGGCGGATGTTATGCAATGCTTTTGTCGCTTTCTATAATTAATAATCCGAAACATTTGAAATTTTTAGAACGCCAAGACAAAATGTAAATTAAAACTTACAATTTGTTTACCCTATCTATTATTCGGAAAAAAATATTCTTTTAAAGCTATAGCTTATAATCACTTTAATTAATTTAAAAGTTAAGATTTTTAACATAAGGTTGTATTTGGTTACATTTGTGATTTTTACCAAACGTAGTGCTGTTATAGACATAGAAATATAAGGCATGGACCTGTGATTCGATCAACGCCAGTTTATCCTGACCTTTATTTAAATGAAATGTTTACCACGTTTTGTGCACTTTTGGATGACGGCGATAAAATTCTTTCAAAAGGACAGAACTGAAAACAGCAATCAAGGTTCTAAAATATATAAAATACTTGATAATAGCAGTATTTTGGTCATACGTTCCATAATTGCCAGATGTCATTAGACGAGCAAATTAGGAATTTCAATTGCGTATTATTTACAAATTTTGCAATCTTGCAAAATTTGCAATGATATACATATATCTCTGTAGGAACATAGTCCGGGTTGCAGTCAATAAAGGTATCAAAATAATAAAAGAAAACTATTTCTTACAGACCAAGTTGACATCTCTGTTTCAAAACGAGACCTCAGTCAAAGCCCTGCACAGTGGGGCTAAACTTTGGATAACAATAAATAGTTTTCTTTTATTCTTTTGATTACTTTTTGACAACCATCCGGACTATCTGCCTACAATCTACTTCATACAGTAAACTATCTTTTTCCAATACAAATATTTGTTTCGTAACTTGAAGTATTTAAGCACGTAAATAAATTATTTCAAAGGTTACGTTTGCCATAATATGTAAAAAAAAAAAAAAAATGGTATTCGGTTTTATTAATTTCGAATAACTTAAAATAATTGCTGGCATATAATGAGGTGAAGCATATAAATTTTATTAATAGAATACTCATGTGCCCTTGGCTTTATAAAATAGATATATTTCGCCGAAGATCTTCATTGATGAAATGACAACCGAAATAAACAGAAAGTCTTAATAGTTCTAATCTAAGCTGAGAAAAAAATATATGAAAAAATAAGCCAAAATGAGATTTCTAACAGTTATCTCAAATACTTTAGGATGTTTTTATACCTGAGTTATGATAATACCTAATATGATAATTCATTGATAATAATTCCTGCTTATATACTAGCATTTTGATGCCTATATTTTACACCGGTGAATAATGAAATATTATTAACATCGCTATTTCTAATAAAAATGTTACTAACGTTTTGTTAAACAGGTTGTTAAAGATATTAAGTAATGTTAATTATCAAATATTAAAATGATAAAATTTCGTTATTGATCAATGTAAAGTATTGGCATAAAAATGTTACCAACATTTTGGTTAGGAATAACAATGTGAATAACTAGGGTAATATAAATAAATCTTTATTTACTTTTAAATGACCTACATAAAAAACAAAAAAAAAGTGTTATTTAAAATCGCAAAATATTTAGTGACTTTTCAATACACTAAAACTAATATTTTATATTTAATATCATAACAGCAAACCACTGTAAACCAAGTTAAAATGTATATCTACGACCTGAATCATCTGTTACTTCGATGTCAGCTGACTGACGCGATCAGCTGATTGTATGATATATATGGAGGATCGCTGTGATGAATAAAGCAGCCTTTATCCATTTTTTTGAGGGTATATAATTATGATATATAATTATATAATTACTATATTTTTTCTGTCACTGTATGATAACGTATCGGATGGAATATTGATACGTTTCATCCAATTTTATCAGAGTATTGATACGTTCCATAAAATAATATCAAAAATCCATATTTCTGATACATGCAGTTTCACGACGTTCAAAACTGAGACTTTGTCGGAGTAAGCTAGGATAAGAATTCCGAACTTGTTGACAATCAGATAGTTATTCTAAGATTCCAACACAATATTTGGAATAGTGTTAAATAGCTTAGATATTTAATGGCCAAAAATCCCATAGTAAATATTTTTCAATTAACGATTAAATAATTATTAGTTATTTTTAATTCTTCATTCAAAACTATCTTGAATAGAAGCCGTATAAGCTGTTTTTAATTTTTTTCAAAAATTAATTTAAGTAAATAATTAATTTATTTATTGCTGGGCAATAAGTAATAATGTTAATCACATTCATACTAAAATAAAATAACATAAAAATAAAAATAAATAAATGAAAAAATTACATAAAAATAGTGTTTTAATAATGTTATGAATTTTATTTCATTGATGTCTCAAATGTTTTTGCTAAGTCATAGCTTGGTATATTTTTAATTACTTGTTATTTAATTTTTCCTCACTCCTTTCATAAGAGAGAAATGGCCTAGCCTTTGGGTTACAGGTTACTAATACAGGAGGCAGTTGACTGGAACATTCCCTCCAGCAGTTAGTATGGTAGATACAATAGTGATGAGGGAGTTCCAGTGAACCATCATTACCGCAGGTCGTGTACTAGTTTGTTCCAGAACCCCTCCATTCTCCAACATTTACTGCTTTATGGAATTTTACATTCAGCTGATGTGTGTCTTTATTGCTTTCTCTACAAGGTGAAGCAACGTTTCTCGTCCTGGATTATTTCTATGAGATCCTGTTGCACAATTTCAAAACGAAAATTTTCGCTGATTCGGAATCCAATTCTTATAGCATGATTGAATATTTAATATTATGGAGTTATTTTAATCGACTATCTTCAAAAAAGGAAAAACGGCCACATTTGCAGAAAAACAAAATCCTTTTTCACCAAGACGAATTACGGTTTGAACTGCTTGATCATCCAACTTACTCACCAGATCGTCTTCTTTTTTGTTAACTCATCTAAAAATTTATTTAAAGTTAAAGTTAAAAATATCGGAGGACAGATATTTTCGTCAAACAAAGAGGCTCTCACCTTGGATAGGTTACAGAGATAGGAGCATCGCTGGGTCAAGTGTGTAGACTGTGAAAAATAAAAAATAAAAAAATCAGAAAAAATGTCTCGTATTTTTGTAGGTCGGAAACCTTTCAGACCACCCTCGTAAACCATTTATTAACCGATGAAATCTAAAAAAGTCGGGGGAAAAAGCTCCAGAAGGAGTGATAGGATGAACTGACTAAACTTATTTTGAGCATTAAATTGTAAGACAGATGTGGGGATCTGGTGAAATGACAACTTGTGCATGATGTTCTCTTCTTGCCTTCAGTGGTGATAAACTAGATGATTTGGTCTAAGAGAAGAAGGATTGGTGATCTCTTTTGGTTCTATTGCGGCCTGTTAGGTCAGCCTTAATAGGCCATATATTTGTAGATAAAAGCATATAGTTTATAACAATAGTCGTTTAAGGCTGTTTATAATAGAAGTTGCTGAATATTAACAGGGAGTTCAATTACGATCCAAATACTTATAAATTAAAAAAATAATAAAGTCAGTTATGAGTCACGGCATGTAGGGGTTCAAAAGGAACCTTTGCTAGCACAACCGTAGAGGATACTGAAAGAAGAAACGCATTGTCGAATTTTGTTAATATTGTATTTTGAATACTTTAACATGATAAAATGAAAACCTTAGAAAAAGAAAATATATATGTACACTGCACGTAATAAAACTTATGACTAATAAAAAATAATAATTCAAGTTAAATAGAATTTAATGAAAATAAATCTGATTTAAATTAAATTAAAATCGATTGGGTCATTAGTGTCATAAAATAATAAAAATGTTTAATTATTCACCGTGGGTGACTGATGGGGCCCTCATTGTGGGTAGATTATTGTCCTCGTGGAGGGAAATTAGAAAAGCTAAGTCCGCCAGCAGTGACGTGATGAGCAAAATATCTGAGTTAGCCAGAGTGCAAGCTATAATACCAATACTGAGTGGAGGGATAAAAACGTACACAATAATAGTTACCCTACGTTATTATTTATACCTCTGCATTATTAGTTGTACCTCTGTTATTTATAATTATAGTAATTCTTACACATTCTTAACATAATAGATACATTTATTCGTTGTGTTATATTATATAATTAATTACTAAAAATATGGCCGCAATTACTGTTTTACTGTCTCACAGTATGTAAATATATTGTACTAATAATGATTTTTTCAGCACTTTTTTTTTTTTCTCAAAAACTGAGAACTACTGAATTTGATTTTTTTTTTTTTTTTTCTCAAAAACCGAGAACTACTGAATTTGATTTTTTTTTCCACCTTTGCAAAGTGCTCGATTAATAAAAAAATTTAACTACGTTAAGATCAGAAAATTCAATGCCATTCAGATTTCAAATATGTTTCGATTTTATGACAATATTCGAACCTTGACAATTTTTTCTCTCTGATGAGCGCTCTGTTGACAGGTGACAGACACGAGGCACTACAGACAGAAAAGGTTCGCCTCAAGGCAGAATTACTTGCCATTGTGCCTGAAAACTATGACACACTCCAGAATATTGTGCAATTGGTAATGTTACTGTATCAAATCGTTAAACGGTTCACCTGCCTTTTCCACTAACAATGTTCTATGTTTTCAACGGTTAGCTCTGATGTGATTCAACACAAGTCGTTTAACATTCTTTTTTTTTTTTAATTACCAGTGATTTGAAGGAAATTACTTCGTCGATCATGAAGTAACTGTCAGCTACTATACAAAAATAAAATCTACTATACACAACGTGTATAACTTAGTATTTCTCAAAGAATGTTCCTCTACCTTGTTTTTAAATTGTGTACTTACATACGAATAAAGCATAAAAAATATAATCATCTAAAATCACGATTAAAAAAGTCAGACGGAAGAATGTATGATTAAAGGCGCTGAAAGAATCGAAGTTAAAATAATAATAAGCTTATACTTGAGAGACTTTTTCATAGGTGCCCGTCATAGCTTTGGTCGTAACTTTTTCATAGCAACCGGTTAAAAATACTCACAGAATATTCGTCACTTATGTTTATTTATTTTTTTAATTCCACTCTTTTTATTTAATTTATTTAATACCATTCGGCCTAACTTTTATATCAAACATGTGAGGTCCAATTACATGATTGATATAACAGTTCCTTTTTTTTTTTACAATTTATTATGGGAGAAGTATAGTCTCGTACAAAATACACCCCTAACTATATACAACGTTATAATTTAAAAACAAAATTAAGATAAAAATAATAATTCTTAATAAAAGAGAAAAGTAAAAAAATTCGGCTCTTCATAGTTAATAATTAAAAAGAATAAAATGACATTTAAATAAATAAATAATATCTTAAATTAAGAGTAAGTACAAAATAAAATTTCGTAAATTCACTAAACAAAAATCAAAACAGTTGAATTTTTCCCAAAAAGAGTAAAACGTGAATAACTTCATAACTTTTTCATAGAAACTGGTTAAAACTATTCACAGAATATTCGTTCCTTATGTTTATTCGTTTTTTAATTTAACTCCTTTTATTTAATACCAATCGGCCAAACTGTTATACCAACCATGTAAAGTCCACTTACATGGTTGATATAACAGTTACTTTTTTTTTAACAATTGATTATGGGGAAGTATAGTCTCGTACAAAATACACCCCTAACTATATACGTTATAATTTTTTTTTTTTTAATAATTTATTTATTGATATTTACAACTATATACATATATACACATCAAGTAAATGTTATAATTTAGAAACAAAATTAAGATAAAAATAATAATTCTTAATAAAAGAGAAAAGTAAAAATAATCGGCTCTTCATTGTTAATAATTAAAAAATAATAAAATGACATTTAAATAAATAAATAATATGAGAAATTAAGAGTAAGTATAAAATAAAATTTCGTAAATCCACTAAATAAAAATTTTGCCCAAAAAGAGTAAAATGTGAAAATGTGTTCATAAAAACTACGATACGTGTATTTTTCAAGAGCAACCCAGAAACCTGCGATTTTGTGAAATATAAAATTAGTTTTATAATGTCTTTTACATTATTTGAATTTCTGTTGAGGTTGAGCGGAATTCGAAGCCAGGGAACAAATGATGTAACTGCAGAAAAATCCGGTCTCTAATTATAACGTTCGGTAAATATTTATATTTATTAATTGAGATTATTCATTTATGTTGGCTTCTGCGTGTTTATTAATTTTGTTATGATGAATTATATTTCCCCTTCTTATTCAGATGTATTTTTATTTTTCTCATTTCATGTTCATTGGGTTGTTAAAAAAAGCGTGTTATATACCAGGGAGCGTTGATTTCCCTTTATTTTATATCATACGATCGATAAGCAGATGATATTATATTATTGTACTCCTGGATGCTCTCTTATCAACAACCTCATCTAGCTCGAGTAGTTGTTACTATTTGATCCAGCGATACGATCCACTCGTAGAGCTCAATGGCCTACAAGAAGAGGCTGCTACTGAAATCGCGATAGCTCTCTAAGCGATTCCATTCCTCCCATCCACGACTTACTGTTGGCTGCAATCGGTCCGACAGTCGGCTGCGAGGTACGACCTCGAATCGATATGGCCTGGGGTGATCCACTATCGATATTCTGCCGAGCGATGAGAGCGAAGATAGCCCCAACGAGGACCCTATTTTGGACCAAATAACACCAATCCCGAGCACGGTCTCATTCAGCTCGGTAATCTCACAAAGGGGATAATTGTAGGATATTGTCGGCAAATGGTGCCCGCTCCAGCTCCAGGTATTATAATCATTTACAGTTCCTCGTTGGGCGATGCCGGCCCCGGGGATCCGTACCCCTTATTTGTCCAGGTTTCATTTTGGAACATTAATAATTTTCGAGAGGATAAGTTCCGAAGCAGCGTCAGGTACGGCGGATCTTATAGCAAAGTGGTGTTCCATTTTTCCAAGCCTTAAAATCTCGACACCGTTTTTTTTTTTGTGAATTAGAACTTTGTAACGTTTCAGATTTTTGCTTCATTTTTTTTTTTTATCGTCTAATGAAAATTTTATCCATGGAAAATTGCGAATATATTTACGAAGTGTACTTCTATTTCGAATATAGTGCAAGTCTAATTCCATATGTGGTTTCATAAACGGAACTTTTTATCATGTTAGTGTTGAACTTCAGACCATATTAGCAGTAAAAGTAATATAAATGTGCTAAGAACACAATTTTAGATTAAAACCTTTTCAGTCAAGTGGTGTTTATTTCATTTTTGTAAAATGGAATATTGTCGTGAATCCTCGGCGAAACCACAAATGCTTTAATTTACTGAAATTGGCTAGTATAACCGAGGGAAAATGGCTGCCATTTGTAAACGGTCTGAGCGAAAAAAAAAAATTTCCATCTGTTTTCATTACTAAAGAGTTGAGTAGTCGTCATACAAAAATGAAGTCGTGGTCTGACGACCGTTAGGGCACTTAGTTTGGGTTGATTATTCATTCTTGTGGAAAAATTAACTACAAACTATTAAGAAGATTGCAGACTTTTCTTCTTTTTAGCTAATCACTACAGCTTGAGAATGACGTTTCCGTTCTTCCAGTTCTTCCTGAGTGTATTTCTGAATTACTCCTTTCAACTATTTCTTTTCTTATTCAAAAGTTATCGGCCTATCTCGAACTCTTCGTACCTTCAAATGCTAAGTAAAGGCTTCTGTCCTAAATCGGTTCCCAATTTGGAAAAGTCAAGATAACTCTATCATTATTAATTGTCATCCCTTGTAGGGACTTACTATCCAGATTACCAATTAGCAGTAATTAATAAGTAGTTCAATTTATTGTTATAAAACAATAAGGAATGGTATTATAGTTGTGGAAATGATTCAGATAAATTGGTTTTTAATATTAAAACTTCATTTTTCATTTTGAATAATTAATGTGTATGTAGTGGTCGATTTCTGGTATTTGTTTTGTAATTTTGATTTTGTATTTTATTGTGACTGGTAAATCGGAATTTTTAAGTTATGAATAATAATGCATAAATAATTATAATAATAATAATAATGAATAAACGGGGAAAATAATGTATACGTGATAATAATAATAATAATAATGAATAAGTGGTTGTTTATCTATGAATAAATAAATTTAATTTGGGTCTACCCAATTGATTTTTTTGTCTCTCATGATGGGTCCAACTACCCAGTAAAGATATATTTTGTTGGGGAAGTCCTAACAAGGGCTCTTCAGAAATGGAACTTCTCTGGAACCCACGATTTCGACAACTCGACACCATTGGCGAAGACTTCATCACTACATACCACCAAATAGCCAATGAGGAAATGAAATTCCCAAAAAGCGACGGCCCTTTTTGAAACAAGTGGGGGCAGAAGTAAAGAGAAGGAACAGAAGCAACAGAAGTATCAAGACCGAAGAGAGGGCAAGATGCACTTCGACGAGTCGAAGTCTAAAGAACGTCAATGAGACCTGGACGCCATCCCTTACGAACAAGATGACACTCACGTTACTACACGCACCACCCAACTCGGCACTCATCCAGATATATTAGGTAATAATATAATAATCTGTATTTTATGGCAAACCATTTATCTGAATCATTACAAACATTTTAATAACATTATATATCAATAAATTGTAAATAAATACTTATTTCCTTGATGTAGTTTATTTACTATTTATACCACCCTTTATTAAATTATATAATTAATGGTAACAATACTTTATAAATATAAAGGTACTTAATGGGTAGACAAATGGGTAAACACACAAAAAACCTCTGGAAAAGAATCCAATTACAATAATAGTTTTGCAGGACTCAATGTAAATTAATTAATTTGCCTTCAGTGATTATCCTGGCACCCCGATTAATTCCTGAGACAGTACATAGCAGCATAGAGAAACTGCTGAGGAGGATAAATGAAAATGTTAGGAGGTTTAAATTGTGAATAGAAATGAAGAAAGGTTACAAATAGAAATTCGAGAAATACAGATTTTCTATCAATTATGTCCTCTATTAATTCCACAGACATATTTGTGCCAAACTTCGGATGGTACTTCTACATAGTAAGGGTATTCATGATCTTTAGTTTAACATGTTAAAGCGTGTTAAATGGAGAAATATTTCCTTATTTTATGTGTTAAAACGATAATGACATTGTTGAGACTCTGTTAATAGGTCTGCTAAATTGAAAATGAATAAAATCACACAACAGACTAGCTGAACTTGTCATCGTTTTGTTTGTTGGTTTAGGTTAATTACTCGTAGTTTGTGATCAATTTTTCATATAGCATGTAGCATGGTTAAAACATTTTACATTAAACACAACATAATGTGTACCTCTAGTGAGTGTTACAAAAAAAAGTCTTCTTGATACCTGTCCGATTCTTAACCATAAGGGCAGAATCTTAGTTTTTGTGTTTTTTCTGAATAACACGGCTTTTATCCTTACAAAGTGTATTTCCTTAACTTTTGGATTTACAGCAAAACTGAAACAACCATTAGAAAACTAATAAAATGTACTTGAAGAATACTAATTTCTTGATGTCAAATACTAAAACAATACGTGTTACAAAAGAACTTAACTCATTTTTAATATGGATAAAATGATAGTTTTAAAAAAGTGTAGAAATGCTAAATTCTGAAAACGTTTATTTTTATCTTGCCAAATTTAAATTTTATATAGACTTAGCTTTTACAAAAACTTCTTCTTTCAGTAAGCTTTTCTCACTTTTGTATTTGAAATGGAATAAAACAAAAAAGTGTATGAAAGAAGGTAAGAAGAGGGAGTGCTAAATCCTCCTCACTGGCTACTTTCATTTTAAATTCCATTACAAATTGAAAGGTAATCACAAAAGTGAGTACGCAGTTGGAAAGCTTACTAAAAGAAGAAGTTTTAGTGAAATTTGCAATGCCAAGGCTAGAAAATTTTAATTTTTGTAAGAAATAAAAAAAATAAATTTTCAAAATTTAAAACTACTACATATTTTTTTTTAAACCTCTGGAGTTTTACATCTAAAGAATTTAAGAAATATGATTATTTTTATGGAGAAAAGTTGTCAGAAACACTCAAATACTGGGATCTGCCCTCACTGCCGTTTGGGTAAGGTTAAAAAAAATATGTAGTAATATATTTTTAAAAATATCTCTAATTTTATTCATATTAAAATAAGTTGAGATCTTGTGTAGCACGTATTGTATACTTATACAAAAACCGTTGAAAAGTTCATTAAATTTAATGAACTTTTCAACGGTTTTTCAGTTTTGCTGTGGAACCAAGAGTTTAAGAGATATGATTATGTCTATGGAGAAAAGTCGTCAGAAAATCTCAAATACTGGGATTCTGCTCTGATTTAGGTAAGATAAAAATTAAAATGTTCGACATTTTTTTTTTCAATATTTCGATATTAAAAATTATTATTCTTTAAGTACGTTTAACGAACTTTCCAAAAGTCGTTTCGGTTTTGCTCTAGAACCAAGAGTTGAAGATATACGGCTATTTTTATAAATGAAAGTTGTGTTCTTCACAGAAACTAAGATTCTGCCTTAATGGTTGAGAATCGGACAGGTGTCAAGAGGACTTTTTTCTTAGCATTCAAGGTATAGAATCACCATCCAGAGTTTGTCGACCTTATCCTGTTACACTCTGTTAACATTTCATAGACATTTCTGTTGACTTTTATAAATTTTATAGGTATGCTTTCAAATCATGTTCCAATATTCTTTGAATATAATTATTGAAAGTGTGTTGAGGAGAGTAGTTTCGAAGATAATGTACATTTACATTAACTAATATAAAGAGATACTAGGCCCGATAAATCGAGATCGAATGATATGATAAAAAGCTTAAAAATTACAGTACATTAGCAATAACAATCCCCTTTGTAATTACTATTATAAGCACTTGTCGTGTCCAGAGCAGCTTTGTTGCAATATATGACGTAGCAGACAACGAAATTGCGATTGAAATTCGTGTGATAAATGTACATTAATACGCTTGAAAATTACATACCTCTATAATTGTGAAACGTATATCAGATAATAAAATATATTATTATAAGAATATTAGGTCAACAGAAATATTTTAAAAGCCCATCACTACTGAACAGGTTCCTTTCCTTAGCTCGTACTGAGGAAGAAAGAGCTGAATCTGTTTATCAAATCGTACGTGTTACATTATTATTACATATTTTAGAATCGCTTTGTGAATAATTTGTAAATAGTATTTAGTAAGTCAAATTGTTGTTTAATTAAATTTTTTATTTTTTTTCTTACTCTTCTATCAATTTTATTATTTCAAACATAATAAGAATCCTCACACAAGACTGAAAAGGCAGGAAACTTCACGTAGATTTCAACTATTACAGCACTAACTACACAAACGCTCTTAACTTCCATCACATTACAAAAGACTGATCTACATGACTGTAATAAGGCCAATCTGGACATATGGAGTTGAGCTTTGGGGCTCCACTAAACCTTTGAATTCCTCTCGTATTCAATCCTTACAATCCAAAATCCTTCGTAAAATCCTCAATGCTCCTTACTTTGTCACAAATAAAATCATACATAAAAACCTTAATGTTCCCTATGTAACCGATCTAGCCCGAACCAGATATCATTCCTTCCATTATAAACTCCCTAACCACTCAAACCCCCTAGTTTCTAACCTAGCATCCTCTTCAATTCTTGACAACACGAGACCAGCTAATGTAAAATGTCATTAGAGTGCTACCAATGGATAGTTTCTCTACACGCCTGTAACACTCTATCTGTAACACTCCAGATTTAATAAATGTATAATAATGTACAGTTGTAAATAGCAATAAATAAATACTTAAAAAAAAAAAAAGTCATAAGAGTACATAATATATACGCAATACAAAGTAAACAAAGGTCCTGTCTTTGCCTGAAAGGCATTTTAAGGTAGGTTCTGGGATCTGCTGTGTGAAGGGGAGCACTGTGGCGCTTACTCGCCGTCTGCATTGTCACGAGTGGGAAGGGATCTCTCTACTAGTGACCAATGGTTGGGTTTAGACTGGGACTAAACCCCTTCCCTCGTTGAGGACGTCGACCAAGGGAACAGTGCCTTGCACCTCCCTGGTCTTGGTGGAGGGGCCATCGGAAGAGTGGGTTTACACAGGCCTTCCAGCACATCACAGAGCTTGATGTGCCGTCGGCCTATGAACTCCGTAACAGAGGGAAGCTGGAGTTCTTGGTGGATGGCACTGTTCTGATGGAGTTCTGGTAGCTGTTTAATTAAATTAGATTTATTTTATTTATATTCTTGACTGGAACATGAGTGTTGCTAATTATTCGTTATAATTCATTGAAACAACTAGACCCTGTCTGCACTCAATAAGTGTCAGTGGGCCACACTGATGTGTGCAGTACACAAAGATGGCCATCTTGGTACTGCACATTTCGAATGTTGATGACCAAGTACACCAACTTTGGACCAGTTTGATAGTTGCAGCGGTGTATATAGATTCGGAGCAGCGACCTACTCATATCGGCAGCAAACTATGTTCCTCTGACCTATCGGAGTGAACCGTCAACCAGTATTTATTTTATATGCCTATTGTTTTTTGTTTTTTTAAATTTGTTTCTTTTTCTTTTCATAATTTATTTAGCTAATTTTATTTTGTTTAAAAGGCCCACTTATTTTACTTTTATTCATTGTTTTATAATTGCTCTTTTATTTATGTTTAAGTTTTCAAGTGTTAGATTAACTAAATAAACGTTTATATTCGAGTCATCTTTTTTTTTTTTTTTTTTTTTTTTTTTTTTTGTACTTTTAAAGCTTTCCAACAAAAAGACATAGTCAATTTGAGGTAGTTTTAACAGTACATTAATTTTTTTTATATGCTTACTTTTCCCAAAAAAATAGACTTTTCTAATTCATTTAAGGAGATTCAGGATGCATTTTATATCCATCTATTATGTTTTAAAATACGATATGACTTCCATAGTGAAATAAAAAGTATGACAAATATGAGGATTATTAAGGTGCACGACAATAGTCTTGAAGTAAAGTAACTAACCAAACAAATAAACATAGAACTGAGTAGAAAACTCTTTGTATTTCGAATCCATCCCTCACCTACGCAAACACCCAAAGGCTAATAATACTGTCAATTTTATACGTTCTTACGTTTACGTTCTTACCGATCAAATCCAATCCGTCTGTATGACAGTTTTTTGGAGTTTCAGGGATGTCTGTTATTGGAATGAATTAGCTGAAATTCAGTATAAAGGGGTATTCATAAAATTACGGGTGTATTTCAGCCAAACATTCGCGCCTCTCTTTAGAGGTTTGGAATTATTTTTTATAGAGTCGAGTGTTAAAGTGTTGAAGATTCGAAAAAAGCTATTTGGCGTCTCAACTTTTTTAAAATTGAGTCTATTTACTTTTTCATTTATAAACATTAGGAACGATTGAGTCACTTTTCATCTGCTTTCCAAACAAAATTGGGGTGCAAATACGATCTTAATTAAGGAGATTTTCTGCTGGGTTTTTTAACTGTTTGTGCTTAGAAAAAAATGATTTTTCTTAACATTTTCAGTCCCAAGGGTAGAAGGATAGAAATGCGTACATATAATTAGGAACAACTATTAATTTAGACGTGATTGTTATTGAATTTTGAGCTCCCAGCCGATTGATCTCCCTGCATCAAGTGTACATAAATATATGTGAAAATAATGTATTTGACTATCATTCCTGTGAACAGCAAGTCCGCTCCCATAAATTGACCAATCTTTGCAACTTGAGAAGCAACTATTAGTAAATATCTCAATTGCTGGTTTGTTTGTCTCTCTATCGGATCCAAATTAACGGATCAAATGACCTTAAAAAGAACTTTTAACCCAAAAATCAGCAAAGTCTTTTTACTGGTTTTTGGAATAATGACTTTTCTCTCTGAACCTTAAATGAAGATTATCTGAATTATTTTTTTTTTATATGTTGATATTATTCGTCAAGATCTAAGATAGGGCCGCTCATAGCTCAGTGGTTAAGACACAGTCTTTACCAATTTGATGTTTATTGGCTGTGCCGGTTCGAATCCGGCCTGGGACGTCGACTTTTTTCATTGCGTGGCGGTCCCACAAAATGAAGAACTTTGACCCCCAACCATGGTTAGGCAGTATAGGACTCCAATGGGAGTCTTGGCCGAAAAAAAAAAAAAAAAAGATCTAAGATAAATAACATGGAAGTCTTCAAAATTAGCTACTGAATCAAAGCAGGAAATTTTCCATTGGTTAATTCAAACCGAATTCCTTCGGGTTCTTTTTAATACTAATGAAGCCCGTACCCTTCCACCAGGATTTTTTGTAAACTCCTTTTTAGATCTTTTCTTTTTAGGAAGAGCGGCCTACATAAATGATCTGGTGGATTAATTGAACCTTCCAATTAACAGAATTATTAACTCCACAAAATAAATCTTTGTATTTTGAATTTTGACTCTATGACTATTTACTATTGTATTTATGGTTAAGATTGGAATGAGAATTTGAGCAATCTGTTCATAATTTATTCTATCATAATTAAAAAAATAAAACAAGAAAGAATTTCGGAAGAAGAATTATTATATTCTTTTTTTCTAAATTTATTTATTGATATTTACAACTGTACATTAAATACATCAAGTAAATATGAGGAAATCATAATGGTATGATACAAGCATGTAGAGAAACTAGCCATTGGTAGCACTCTAAAATAATTTTTACAATATAAGGTCTCGAGCCAATCTTCTTTTCAGACGCCTCGGAGGATTGTCCGGATTAAAAGAGGAAGCAATATTAGAAACTAGTGGGTTTGAGTGGTTAGGGAGTTTGTAATGGAAGGTTTGATATCTGGTTCGGGCTAGATCGGTTAAAAATGGAACACTATGGTCTTTGTGGATGATTTTTTTGTTGACAAAGTAGGGAGCATTTAGGATTTTGGATTGTAAGGATTGGATACGAGAGGAATTCGAAGGTTTAGTGGAGCCCTAAGCTCAACGCCGTATGTCTAGATAGGCCTTATAATTGCCATGTAAATAAGTCTTTTGTAATGAATTGGAAGTTTGGACCGTTTGTCTAGAAAGTGCTGTAATAGTCGAAATCGACGTGCAGTTTCCTGTCTTTTCAGTCTTGTGTGAGGATTCCAGGTTAGTCGTTTGTCCAAATGTAGTTCAAGGTAACGGATCTGTTTGACAGGGGTAAAAGTAACATCATTAAATGAAACTGTAGGGCAGTCAGTATGTTTTCGAAGAAGGGTAAAGGTGATTTGTTGGAATTTATCTTAATCCTCCAATTACGACACCATTCTTCGAGGGCTGTGATATAGGATTGACAAGTTTGGGATGCAATTAAAGGGTTATTATCAACAGCGAGCGAGCACATATGTGTCATCGGCATAGGAGGTGAGGATAGTGTTAGGATTGGTTGGGATGTCTGCTGTATAGTTTGTGTAGATGATGGGACCGAGGATACTACCCTGAGGAACACCAGCGGACTGAAAGAAGAGAGATGAATCGGAACCATCCTATAATTATTATATTCAAAATGATTTATATGAAAAGTGTTCAAAAATTAAGTAAGCCTCTCTAAGAGGATCAAGTCATAGATGAATGCCACCTCAATAGCTATATACCAAACACAGCCTTTCATACTTTAATTTCATGACAAATTGATTTTTTTTTAAAATTTAAAATCAGATATGTACACGATGCATTTATGAAATATTGGATACAATTTTTCTTTTTTTTGATAAATCAAACGGGATTGAACTTAAATAATATACTCGTAATTTAATTAAATCGAGGTTTCCGAAAATTTAAGGTAATTTCAATTTTTGGTTCTTAACAGTTGTTTAAGGTTAAAAAGGGATTTTTTATTCTGTCCATGTTGTTGCGAATCCCATGGATATTGAGAAACTTTGCTGGTTTGTTTTTCTCTCTATCGGATCTAAATTAACGGATCAAATAACCATAAAAAGAACTTTTCACCCCAAAATCAGAAATGCCTTTTTTACTCGTTTTTGGTGATGGTGGTATGTACACGATGCATTGATGAAATATTGGATACATTTTTTTTTTCTTTCGAATTTTTTGAATACATCAAACGGGATTGAACTTAAATAGTATACTCGTAATTTAATTGAATCAAGGTTTCCGACAATTTGATGTAATTTCAATTTCTGGTTCTTAACAGTTGTTTAAGGTTAAAAAGGGATTTTTTTATTCTGTAGATATTCTTGCGAATCCCGTGGATATCAAATTAGTATTTTATATTGATTGGAGTTCCTATTATTGCCTTCTAAGTAGATTTCTTCTGTAAGACTTTTCTTTTTTCTGGGCATATGCTTGAATTCATTTAATTTGAGTGGTTATTTTTCAGCAATTAGAGATAGTTGTTAATTTTGACTTCGCTTACAGCTTCTGCTCATAAAATCGTGGAATATTTCCTAGAAAGACTGCAATTCCCACTTAAAAGTACAGTTGGTATAATTAGTCACAGTTTTCTTGTCCTTACGGTCGTAACGAAAATATTTCATAGGTAGTGATTTCATCATTAACTTTGGAATGTCAGTAAAATTTTGTATTGCAAATTCTTCCTCACGATTTCTTACTTCTTTTTTTTTTTTCAATAACAACCAATTCGGGTTTTCATCGCCAACTTAACGGTATTAGTATCTTTTTTTCACACCTAATCATTCCTTGCACTGATTCCAGCACATCTGTTGTCAAGTTTGTATAAATTACTGTTCAAATTAACACTATAAATAGTTTTATATACTATTAATGACACTATAAATATATGATAAAAAAAATTCAGACATTAGCAATTGAAAAAAATATTATAATGCTACAACGGGTAGTAATGAACCGTTAAAATAAAATAATTTTTTTATACGACCACTAGGCGATTAGACGGGCGACTGGTCTTATGAACACAATTGTTCTAGATTATTTTTTTTTCTGATATAATTCCCTTTATTAATTTCAATTGTGTTCATATCTAGCATATTATAACTAACCTATTCTAATCTTACATTGAGTTCTAAACTAAACTAATGGCATAATCTGGTAAAGGGACCTTTATACAGTTGGGTGTCCTTTTTTTTTTTATCTTACCTCTACCTCCCTCACTGTGAACTGGGTGGACAGTGCAATCTTCTAATTGGACTCAAATATTCAATCAATCAAGGACAATTAACTTTATTGTCATGTTTGATATTGGCATGGAGCGACTAAACGAGCAGAGCCTTCAACCGGTCCAGTCTGGTCCAATATACATAATGTTTAATACATGTGATGTGAGATAGGCTACTAACAAACATTTGAAAATCATTGTCAATGATTTACCATCCATATTACTCATCCAATACCACTTGGAGCACGATATGTTGGGCTAAACAAGAGTGTGGTACTGGCTTGCGAAGTAGGTCCCAGCTTAAAAGTTGACAGTGAAGGAATAGGATCCAATTACCATTCAGATTAACTATTAAAACTGAGCACCTAGGGGATGATCAGTTAAATTTTTTTTGGCTTCACTTTTCTTGTAAAGAAGTGTAGAGCTTGCCAACCCTCTTCTTACGGGATAAAGCTCAGAAGAGGTTATCAAGAGGTCCATACCCTTTCCCTTCCCTAAGAAAACCACATATTCTTATCTGTTAATAAACTTATTTCTATATTATGTCATAAATAATATATGTTGGCATAGAAAATGTTTTTTTTTTTACATTTCTCTATTATGGTTTATTACATAACAGTTCAATGAATCGAGTACTGAGTGGTCGGTCCTATATGCTCAATTAGTGTAAATTCTGTAAAAATTTCAACAATTTTCTTTCAGCTTGCTTGCAAACTTTGAGATCGGAAAGTAGGTATTATTTTATACACGTCTTTGTAATATTTAAAATCTCTTTATTTCCCTGTAAAATAGCTTTTATTTATTGACTTTGATATAAGCCACAGCCATGGGTATAGGCAAGGGGGAGCGGCTACCCCCTAGATTTTTGGGGCCCAAGGAAAAAAAAAATAGAGAGAATAATGAGCTTATTTTATGGATGATTTCTTTCTGGAAACATGCTCTAATTAGTCAGATAACATTGTCAAGTCGACATCTTCACGGATCATAAGATCACAACTACTCCTTTGAAAGGACAACATTCTTCGGTAAAAAAAGGTAAGATTCAATGAGCGCAATTATTCGTCATATACTTATCTCTAACGAATAAAAAAGAACCTGTTTTAGATTCCATTCTTCTTACACTTTGCCATTTTATTAGTCTCTGAATGTTTTTTGAAATTAAATTAAAGAAGGCTACCATCATTGAAGAGATGGTTAGTATTTTTACCAGCAATTCCAAAAGGATGATGCTCTCATTGCAAACTTCTTTATAAGCTTTTATATTTTTTTATTTATTGTGTGTATTGTATGTATTTATGTACAATAATTAAATTTATGTTGCATTTTCAACAATTTATTGTGATTATAGCTAATAAAAATTTAAAAAGTAATTATTGAATTTTATGAAGTAGCAATAAAATGGGGGGAATTACATCTTGGAATGCGAAATTAAATATTTTTCTTTTACCTAATGTTTCTGAATGGACTATATATATAAAATATATATACATGTGTAATTGGGTGAGGTTTGCTCCCCCCTCGGTGTAATCCTGCATTGGTGAAATGATCCGTTGATTAAGTATCTGGGTTAAAATAAAATTTTCCATTACTATAATTAAATCAAGGGAAAAAATAATTTACTTCTCATAAGGACCCAAAATAAGCAAAATTACAGAAAGGCGAGGCACCACCTGCTGAAATCGACCTAGACCTGACGAGAGGTCAAACAATTGCCTCACAAAGAACCGACAAATGTAGAACAATGACTCAGCAACCCTTAGGCAAAGAACATAGTGAAATATTTTTGGCAGTTTTCTAAACGGTCATAAAAGTAAAAGGTTTGTATATAATTCTTTTTTTTTTTAATTATGCCATGTATGCCAAAATGTTATAGTTAAAAAAGATATGTTTTAACCGCAGCCTATAAACTTTTTAATAATCAATTTTTTTTTAAAAATTTTATACTTGTATTGGTATCATTTTTTTGTTAATCTATTTTCGCAGGCCTATATATGAGACTTATTATTTCTAGAGAGAACTTATTTTTATTTTTTTAGAGATTTTACTTATTATTTTTACTCATAAATGGTATTATAAATATCATAAAATGGTACTTACGAATTCTGAGAAAATATGTAGTGCATTTTCTACATTAGCCAAGCTAAATAGGAACCATCATAAATAACATTATATTACACCCCGAAATCGGAAATTACCATGAAACTAATTCATCATAATTGCCTCATATTAACAGAAAAGCCTTTAGCAAAAGCTAAGTGGCCTACAAACTGATATCCATAAGGCTAAACACATTACTCTAAACTGACCAATAAACTAAAAGCAGAGATTAGTAAATTAAAAATTTCAAGTATTTTACAGAAAATATAAATACTCATTATGGACAACGACTACTATTTAAAACCTCTAATCGTCCAGTTCTTACTGAACTTCAGTGATTAATTAATAAAAGTAATCATTATAAAGTAGTTGTTATTGTTGTTATCATTATAAATTTGTTGTTTATTGTTGTTATCTAATGATCTAAGATATCTATATATATCTAAAAATATATAAATATATAAATATAAATATCTAAGATATTTATTGTAAAGATCTAAGATTAAATGTTGTTATTTAAAGGCGTAAAACCTTTTGGTTATCAACGCCTATGATTTGTTATGATTAAGTTACAATTACATACACACGTTCCTTAAAACGCACAAGCATGTAATTCAAATAAAATAAAAAAATAATTACTAAATAATTAAAAAAAATAATGATAATATAAAATCAAGGAGGAGATATAGTTTAGAAAGAAGGCGATGTGATTTTAAAATTTTAAATCCGTAAATTTAGCTACCCCATCTGTGAGAACTTCTGATAAATTTGGGGTCAGTCCTATCCTGTTTATTGTTGATAAATAGTGAATACATTCATCAAAACTATGTTTAATCGTGAGAATAGACTGAAAATATTGGCACGTTGGAGGTAGCAGTTTTCTGATCAGGTGAGAGTGCGTGAGGATAGTATGGACCTATTCTCAAGTGGGTTAGAGCAATTTCCTCCCTGGGGTTGTTGTGGTAAGATGTCGACCATGGTTTTACTTCTCTTTTGATTCCTTTTAATTTACTCGAAGAATTTTCATCCCACTTGGCCTGCCATCTTTCAGATATTTTATTTTGAGAGGTCTACTGAGCTCTGATGGATTAAGAATGGCGGTGCCTCATTTAAATACTACAGCCTTCATTACTCAAAATTCAGCTCGTTAGCAGCTACAATTTCTTTAAAACAGTAGTTATTTAACATATTTCTTTTTTTTTTTTTTTGGTACTTTTTTTAATTTTTCCAAGGAAATTCCTGATTTAAATAATTGATTTATGCTGTTCAACACTCCCCACACACAACATATGTACATAGGTATTTTAAAAATATTTTTGTAACTTAATAAATGAACAACTTTTTTTAATATTTCTGGTTTGTGGCATAGATAGTTCTTCGAATTATTTTAAAGTGATTGCCATTCATAGAAAAAAAACTATTTACCAGAAAATTTTTCAGCCTACTTACAGCAACGATAATTCTATTAAATGGTCGAGCTTCAACTATTTTTATTTCTTAATTATATTTCCTTACAAATTTCTTACGTAACATAAAATAAAAAAAGCTAAAAAAAAAAAAATCAACAATATTTTACCATAATTATATAACATATTTTTTTTTGTACTGTTTTTAATTTTTTCAAGGAAATGTCTTATTTAAATAATTGATTTATTCTGTTCAACATCCCCCACACACACAATATGTACATAGGTATTTTAAAAATATTTTTATACCTTACCTGACATAAAAATCTAAAGTTAAAAAAAGTATCAACAATACTTTACCATAGCAATTTTAATGGGAGTATATTCCATTTCTCCTTACATATCGGTTATTTTAAATCTAACATTGACTTACACAAACATTATAAGAAACCTGTTGGCCCATAAATTAAGATCCTATTACATGAGGATCCTGGAAACGATATGCTTTAGTGGCTATACAGATTTAGCTTGCATGACTTGATAGCGCTTGTATTTCGTAGGAAATGGCAACAGGTGATTATTTTAATTGGCTGATGGACGCCTTTGTGAAATCGGTAATTCTCCAATTGATTCGCCAAAAAGATCGAAGAAAATGAAAGGTTAATTTTAGCCTTTCCGCAGGTCATAACAATTATGAACCTGTGGCCCGAACGATCTGGAACAAGAAACTGGAATAATCACTGCTTGATGGTTAAATAATGGTAATATTGACAACACATTTACCGTTGCAACATGTTTTACTTTTATTGATACTTATATCATGAATAATAACAACATTGCAAGAAACTTGAACATCGGTTTGAAAAGAAATGATTAGAATACCCCAACATATGGAAGAAGAGGTTATTATTCCATTCGTGTTCATGAGCACGTCATTCTAACTTAATAATAGAACTATAAAATTATATAAAATTGTCTGTCCCCGGTACTGCTGGATAAGGTTCCTGCATTACCTTATCCATTATGGGTTAAAAATAGCACCGGGGCAAAATTAGGGACCAAAACGAATAACGTCAAAGTAAGTTGTCTGGCGAATGATAATGATCTGGCCCTCCTGGTGGAATCTGAGCATGAAGTAATAGGGCAGTTAAACACCCTAAAAGAAATAGCTGAAAGAGTATTTGCAAGCCAGTATCGTTCGAAAACACGGAGTTGATGACTACGGTTCGAAACTTTCGGGAAAACAAAGTATGGGGAAATCAGGATCACAAATAGCTTCAAGTATTTAGCTTTTATTTATACTAAATTATTTTTAGTAACGGGTCCGAGAAAAAGGGAGAAAAGGTTGGTCAAGATAGAAGGACTCTGCTTTGCCACGAATAGCCTATACCGTAAAAAGGGTCTGTCAATAAGAGCAAAAATAACACACTATAACAAAGTTGTCAAACCGGTTATTCTGTATGAAATGGAGACAGCTTCTCTTCCTAGCTTAAGGAAACTTTTGGGAATAGAGAGAAAGATCTTGAGGAGGATTTATGGGCCAGTGAAGTTACCGAAGGGATCTACGCTGTAGCCTACCAGAGAATTAAACAGAGAAGTGGATGACCTGGAAGCGGGCACTAGGTTAAGGAGGCTGCGTTTCTACGGTTATATGGTCATGATGAACCCTAGAAGAATTAATAGGGAGATCTTTGGGAAAATGTGGGGATATAAAGGGAACAAGGGGGAGGGGGATACATTAAGCAGATGAAGAAATAAACGGGAAAATTTGGAATCGCAAGTCGAGACTGTCTCAATAGAGATGAATATAGGGAAAAATTAAGGAAGATAAAGGTCCTTGTGGGTGCCAAAGAGGTGATAAGGGGGAAAGTATGGAAGAAGAGTGCAGTCTGAAAGAAGAAAGAGGAGATGGAAAGAAAGGAAAGGAGGGGAATGTGGAGGGAAAATTTGGAGGAAATGATATTCGCGTAGTCTATATCGTGTCTAAAAAAAATAAATAAATATCGATATTTCAAAATGTTGGTAATTTCCTCTCAAATTAAAACAGTTAAATGTGTACTTCTCAGATACATGAATGTTTTAAAATTCGTTTGCTAAATCAATGATTAGCTTTATCGTATCATTGTTGTGATTTAGGTATTGGAAGCTTAAATTATATCCTAATGATAATTATTACATTTTTTCTGTTGACAGGTATTGGTTAGTTTTTTTTTTACTACGGATGTTTATCTTTCCATCTATATGCTACATCCCGCCACTGAGACTGGGTCTCCTTCAATAGGGAAGTTTAGTTTGAAAAAACTTATTAATAGTTTGGGGATATATCAAAATAGTAGCTCCATATGTCAATAAATAAATATTAATATCTAGACATATCGGATCTCGGTTTTTTTATTTTAACTTGTGTCATAACGGCAATATAGTAAAGGGAAGTAATGCCGTCGTGAATAATGAAGAGATTGCTGGTTTGAAACGAGCAAGAATTAATGTTTACTTGAAGTAGGGTGGTAAGTGAAAGCTATGTGATCTTAGGGTTAAAGATTCGATGAGAAAAAGGTTCTGTGCATAATATTTGATCCTTGTAAAGGATGAAGAATTCTTGGGCTACATTAAACAATAGAAAAATTAAGCATGACACTTCGTTGGATAGAGACTGAAGCTGCACAGGACGGATGAATTGGCAGCTAATAGAAAAGCAGTTTTCGTTTCAGAAAATGGAAAATGATTGCACCAAACAGAGAACCGAGGAAGCTGTTTGAGAATTCTACAACATGTTGCGCATAATAATTAAAGTCAAAACTAATAACTTCGTGTTGCATCAATTTGCAAAACCAAAAAAATTTTGTGTTTTCAATATTCCAAGAAATAAGACATCCCGTATGGTTGAGGTATTGAACGGTTTAAGTGTCGTGTCTCAGTTTAAATGTATTATATTTTTGCATCGTGATTCAGTTCGAGTTTCCATTGTTAACTATCCGGCTGCATTGTTCAAGCTGTGTTGCAACGTTACGATGCATTTGACTAAGGTCTCTCGTGATGAATGCAGTTTCTGCCTATGTTCCAGAAAGTGCATTGTTGTCTACATGTATGTTGTATATTAAGTACAACAATGTCTATTGATGGTGTACATCTTAACATTGTGCTTATTTTATTTATACTGTATATATGATTTTGATGAAATTTTCAAGGATTATGCAAGTGGGTAAGTACGAAACATTAAAAGGAAGAAGGAACGAAGTCAAAACTGAGTAGTTTATTTCATATCGATTTCATCATAATACATTAACTACTTTCGCTTACGCAAGCGTCAACGTATTTTCCTCAGCACAGCTATATCTCCAAAACGGCGCGTCGAAATTGAAAAATACACTTTACTATAATTGAAAAAAAATAACTGCCTAAAAAAATAATTGCTAAAAAATAACATGTTATTGTAAATTGAAATGCTATTTAATAAAATATTGCAGGCTGAAAAACTTCCTAAATCATGGACTAATGTTATTCGATGTTAGTCCATTATGGTACATAAAAAAGACAATTAGAATAAGCCATAAAATTATATGTGTATTGCTCTGACAAACAGCCACCTTTCTCAATAAGAATAAATGGCAAATTCCTTATAATTATAACAAAGTAACCATCCAGGTAAAATGTGGCAATCATTTGAGTGACCCAATAGAAATTAATGAATGTGTTCTTCAGGAAGATACATTAAGCCCCTTATTATTTTCATTATTTATCGCGGACACGTTTTTTTCAAAGAAATGGGGCGCATGGAATGAGGATATCGCCATACGAAGAAATTATGACCATCATTTACGCGGATGATTTGGTCTTGATTGGGGACTCTGTGACTGATGTCTAACCGAAACTGAATATTTTAAATATATACTGTAAATCAAACTTCTTCACATACAAAAAACAAAATTGTTAAAACGTTATAAGGGTAGGCCTAAAAGAAGCAAAAGGGTATTTTTCGTGGGGAAGATTTTTTAAGAAGTACCTGAATATAAATACCTTGGTACAGAGTTTAGTTCATCAGGACTTTTTAACCGTACCATGAAGCATACAGTATTTAAAAGTAACTCAAGCATGGGAGCGGTGCTAAGTACCTGAGCGAAGGCTTAAATAATCTCCTGGGATGCAAGGCAGAAACTTTACGAATCGACTATGTTGAGTTGTATCCTCTATAGGTGCATAGGTGCAGCGTCTATTTGGGCCGTGAAGCACATAAAGGAATTAGAAAATATACAAGCTAAGTACTACAAGCGACTACTGTGTTTGCAACGAAACATCCCACACTGTATGGTAAGACTAGAAGAGGCACCAATTCCTATGGGATATCACGTTTTAAAGCAAACTCTGTCCTAGCTAATAAAAATAATTTACATGAGTTGTACTCGCTTTGTGAAACAATGTTCTTGAAAGCTACTGCAGCCAGACAGTAACAACCGTTTGAGTCTGCAATATAAGGTAACGCAGATAAGAAAAATTTTGGAGAGCTTCAGAATTTTTGACCCGATACTACTTAATGATCCCGTAAGTATCAAAATCAGAATGGGGGAGATCTTGGAGAGATACAGGACATTTGTCAAGGATAAAAATCTCTTGTTATTACGAGAATCGACCTATAAACCCGTGGTACTGTAGGGTCTTCATTAAAACGGATGATCCTCAAAGCTACATAAAAACAGTTGCCCTATAACTCACTTGAGAATAATTGCCCAACAATATGTAATTACTCTAAATGTCGGTCCTCACAAATATACTTTGGATCCACGAAAGCTTTGTCCAGCTTCTAATGTAACGGCCCTGGAGGATTGCTTCCATTTTTTGACAAATTGCCCCGCGTATCATGCCGAAGCTAAGCAATATTAGCCGAAATCAGTTCTGTGTGTACACTCAGGATTGGGACCTTAAACTGTTTTTTTATATATGTAACGCAAAACCTTTTGCTTAGAGCTGGATACCTATAGTTTTTTTTTGTTTTCTTTATTGTTTTTTTAATATTATTAAATATGAAGTGATGTTTTTGTTCCATGAAGCGTACGGGGGTTGCCCCATAAACAAATAACTAAATTATTATTATTATTATTATTATAATTCAAAAAATAATTATTTTACAGTTTCAGAATAATTATATTCTCTTTGAGGACTATATATGTAATATGTTACTATTTGTAAATAAGTTACTTGATTTCGATTTCACATTTCCTCCATCATTATGATCAATATCTTGTTATATTGCCAAAAGAGCACCGATCAAATTGTTTTCTTTTTATGAATCATTGGATTAATAAAATGTTTTCGGACGCTTCTCATTAATAAGGAGTAATTGTGTAGGAAGAGTCAATTAACTCGAAGATTCAACAATGGAGACTAGCCTCAATAAGTGAGGATGTGAAACTAATAAAGACTTTTCACCGCTAATGAGTAGGTCAAAGAGATGGCCATCTCGGAGATCTCTTGAGATAGGGCAGAAGAATGGGCTCGGACTCCAATGACGAACCCCTATCATTACGCCTGCTCTGGCGACCACACAGGGCGGTCCTCCAGGGCTGGAGAAATCATACCAAGGAACGGATGTGGAGGTGTAACAGTGTTATCACTTTAGCGGAAATTTAATTAATATCTTAGTTTAGAAACCTTTTTGGTAAATTAAGTACAAATTTTCAATTTCGATCGAATCTTATTTTGTACTGTACTTTTCACATGATTTTTTCATTTTAAATTGTGACATAAAATTCTGCCAAGTACATTGGTCTGTATAGTTTCCATTTTTTTTTTTTTTTTAATTTTATTTGTTAAAAAACATGACTTCTTGTACAAATAATTTAAAATATTAAAATAATTCAAAATAAAAAGACAAAATATGTCTTAATTTGACATATAATTACTCTTAATTATCTTATCTGATATTATATACATAATTTTACTTCATTTATAAATGAATTATTAAAAACCATATAACTTAAGTTTCAATGAAAGCAAAATGTTAAAAAAGAGAAGAAGGAATAATATCTTACACGCTTGGACTGCTGTAAAATATTGGCTTTATTGGGTTCGGTACTTCTCTTTATATACGTTCGATCAGCCGATCTCCTCACTCAGCTGACATCAAAGTAACAGCTGACTCAGACCGTAACTTGTATACCAAGTAATATAAAATACGCACAAAAAATAAAAACTCATAATAAAACAATCATAAACCGGATCAATACTCTAATGATAAAAAGCACTGAGAACAACCATTCAATTGGTAAGGAATGGTATCATTTCGGAATAGAGTACCTAGTGGCTACAGATAATAAAAATAAATATATCTGATTCTCTTTCTCGGTACTGTCTATATTGAGAATGTTCTCTACATTAACATAAGGATTGCCCGATTAAATTGCCTTTAATATTAACTAAATCTTATCCTCATGAAAATAATCTAAAATGCCGAATTACAATAATCAGAAATCTTTAAATATCATTTTTCAAAGAAATGAAAAATTTTTCGCCTTGAATCATTTTTTTCTCTAATGACCATTGTTCATATAATCGTTCATATAACTTCTCTACATTTTATCCAATTCCATCGTTAATACAAACGTTGGAAAGCTGAATATCGGATCTTTTAATCTACATAAGTAAAATTTAAATTTAATGCACTTAATGGCATGTTTTAAAGTTTTTATTTTATAGCTCTGGTTGTTTTATTAAATCCAATTTGTGGTTCAGTTTATAGAGCCCTTAACTACTCCCACGCACAAATTTCGTGTAGATTTGATGGGTTGGGTTGAAGTTATTTCTACTTTTTTTTGTTTCCGAAAGAAATCAAAGGTCATCCTTTTTGGCCTTACTTATCTTATCTTTGAAACAAACAATCATAGCACGTATGTTGGTCGATGTACGACATGCCACAATTTCTCAAGAGGAGATCATACCGCTAAAAATATATGAAGGCAATCTTTCTCGGCCGACCTGCCTCATAAAAACCACCCCTATTAAGCAACAGTACTATATCACCTTTTAAGGGATATAAGATCAAAATTAGGGGAGGGCAAGCCATAGTCAATCAGGTTGGGACATTTCAGCACAGAACTGGAGAATGAAACCAAAATTTTAAGAACAATATATATATAATTGTCGCAGTACTTTATTAGTTATTACAATTAGTATTTAAATTAAAAAATTATGAAATTAATAATTTTTTTCACACCCAGGGGGGGACGCCCCCCTCTGGGTACGCCCATATCACCTTTGAAACATTTACAAAGCAGAAAGAAAAGGCTTAAGTTAGTTAAACCGAGCCACATTGAAAAAGTGGCTAAAATTAAAAAAATTACTGCGTCGAAAACCATTTTATAACTCCCTAGTTCTCTTTGGTTCTCTCAAAAAAATCTTCTTTTTTTTTGGTCAATTTGAGACTATTAACCATCACTTTTTTTTTCAGTAATAATTAAAAATGGAGAGATATCGACCACGAAAGAATTTAATAATTTACTGAAGGAAAAATATTTTCTCAAGTTGAAAACAAAATTCCGGAATTAAGTTTACTTATAAAGATCTTTAATATACCGTTTAAAAGTGTACGTAATAGAGCTCATTCATCTTCGTGGAAATAAATTAGAAATCGCTTCATGAAGAGGTACTAGATCTAGAAAAACCTAATGCGCATATACGAAGTTAAGGGAACCTCCTCTGAACGACTTCAATTTTATTATCTTCATGCCACAGCAAGCTAAGCTGCTCTCTGTTGGCCAAGTCGAGAATCCTGAGATCCACGGTTATTGTCTTTGAATCAATATGGGAGAATTACTTTTTAAGCCCAGATCTGAGACAATCTAAATTAGTCTTCATTTCGACTTTCAACTTGTTCATCATTACCAAAATGGTCAGAAGACCTAAGGCCACAGCCGGTGCTCTGGATGAGCGAAGAACAAAATGAGAAGATAGAAAAACAAAAGAATACCGAACACAAGAATAATCCATGACCATCATTCACCAGGTACCTCCTAAATCAAAATTAAATAACATATTAACAATAACATAATCTTTTGGCTTTCAACCCCATATAACCCACGTTCATATCAATAGATTTTTTTTTTAATATTTATTTATTGCTATTTACAACTGTACATGATAATACATTTAGTAAATCTGATCTAAGTTAAATTGGAGTGTAACAGGCGTGTAAAGAAACTACCCATTGGTAGCACTCTAATGACATTTTACATTAGCTGGTCTCGTGGCCATCTTCTTTTCAGGCGCCTCGAAGGATTGTCAGGGATG
>NW_027107476.1:3015698-3021847 GCF_000696795.3 Halyomorpha halys
AATTGAGCTTTGGGGCTCCACTAAACCTTCGAATTCCTCTCGTATTCAATCCTTACAATCCAAAATCCTTCGTAAAATCCTCAATGCTCCTTACAGTCCACTCAATTGACTAACAGAACTTGTCTTATAAATATAAATTTTCTGCATACTTTCGTTTCACCCCAAACCACAGTAATTTTACAAATATAGTCTTCTTAAAAAACTAATTAGTAAGTTTAATTTAAGTTTTTTAATATCAAGGTAATTTAACTCGTGCTGTATAATTTATTTTATCTCTTGTTAACTTTATTCATCATTTTCTCTTTTCTTTTTACATTAAATTAAAATAAATTAAAGGGAAAAAAACGTAATAATTGCAGCAATTATGAAGAAATATATTCCTTTTTCTAACGAGCTTCTAATAGAGTTTCGATCTCTGCCATCTTTTATGAAAAAACGTACGGAAACAATTAACACTTTGCTTTGACACGTGGTGCCTCTCATACTAACATGAAAAATAAATGTCAAAGACATTCAACACGGTCATTAGTGATACGAATTAATTAATAGCCTTACCGTACTAGGCGGTTGTCGGAAAGTGTTACAAGGTAATAACCATTCAACTGCTAGACAATTATTTTTAAACAATTCGTCCATAAGAAGTCTTACATGAACGTGTCGTTTCGCAATAACAATATAATTGTGTGACTCTCTATGGATTTTTTTATATAGGCACGTCAATAGTATTACTACAATAAAATATTATATTACATGAACAAATTGAATAGTTTTACTTATCTTCTCAGAATATTGGCATTTTAAGTAACCCATCTCTTTCAATTGGAACCAAACAATGCATAATTACAAACTATATATATATATATTTTTTTTAAATGTGGCCTTAATATGGTCCAAAAATGTTTTCCTCGCTCATTTTTATTAATATTAAATAATTTATAATGAACCAAAATAAAAAAAAAAACTTACTATCACAAAAACTTGTTTATAATTTAAGACCTGACGTGAAGTAATAAACCGAATAACGTGCTGTAAAAAACTCAAAATATTGCAGTCAAAGCTCAAAGTGTGTAATAAACATCCAAATCCTGCAATAATCAACATTATTGTTCATTTTATAATATTAATACAAAGAAAACATACCTTACCTTTGAATCAAATCAAGCTCGTTAAATAATCTATACATTTATGCAAAAATATCTAAAAACTTAACTACTGTACTTAAAAACCTAATATGTTGTTCATAATTGAAAATCTGTGAGAATAACGATTGTATTAAATGATTTTATATTCATAACATGAAGTCTGAATTTAAATTTTTTAACTTCTTAAAACTGCCACAATACATATTTTGGAATTTCTTTCAAACGAAATTTCCCTTTCTAATTTCTTCTATTATTTTTCATGGTATTTTTTCCACTTAGTTTTTCAAATGTGTATTTATATACTAATATAGCACTAACCAAAACCATGTAATAAAATTAAGTAACAAGTCAAAGTAGGGAAACTTTAAAAAGTTAGATTAAAAAAATATTTAGCACATATTGTTATTTGAATTCTTTTCCATGATTCGAATTTCTGTGAAAGTTCAGCGAAATTCGTGGCCAGGGAACGGAAGCTACAATGGCATGAAATCTGGTCTCTATTTATAATAAATAAATATCAACTATTTTTCTGTTATAAGTTTTTTTTTCTGATATTACATAGTTCAAACGTTTTAGTAAACTTTTAAAGTAATGGTATAAAATTTTTAATTTCTTTTTTATTAAAAATACCCTGACCAGTATTCCTATAATTCATTTCGGCAGTTTTCTGATAAATTCATAATAAAATACATGACCTTTGGCATAAATGGTATGTTCTTTTCGCCATTGGCTGACTATTGGCCATAAAAAAATACCATGAGTTGTCACAAATTAATGTTTTTTTTTTTAGACTATTCCTTATTGTACAGAAAGATAGTCAAGGTGAGGTAAAATACTACTCAAATAGTAATCAAATTACTTAGTGTGAACCAATGTTTAGCCCCTCTTTGTTAAGACATCGTCGTATTTTATTTTTATTTTATTTATCGTATTGTACTTTTTATAAATATTTGTAATTTGTTTCACATTACATTTTATTTATATTTTTGGGCTTCATCTCATTCTATTTTTATTTCTTTTATTTCTCATTATATATTCATTTATTTCTTTATCTCATTTTATTATTATTTTACTTTTTTTATATTTTTTTATTTTTATTTTAGAACATCATCTTATTATTATTTTTATTTTTTTTAATTTACCAATTTTCAGTTTACATTTATTCCACGTTATATATTCTATTACTTTGTTACGTTGTTTTAATTGTTTGTATAAACGTTGGTTCACAAAGTTTAATTACTATTTGATTGTTTTTTTTTTACCGCACCTGGACTATCTTCCTTTTATATATCATACACGGTCAATCAACAATCTTCCAATACGTCGGATATATATTTAAATTAAGAATTGAAAAAATTGTTTACACTTCATGATTTTTGGTTCTTTTGTTACTTTTGTTACTACCAAGTAACATCATCGAAAGACCAGCAAGTAACGGAAACAACTACAGCACCATTCTTCTCCTTCTTCTTCAACTTTTTTCCTCGTCTCGTTCTCTTAGAGGCTAGTTATTATTCAACCGATTGCCGGCTTCTTATCCCAACGGACAGTAACTATCCAGTATTACTCCGCCGCAACACGCCACAGACACCTTTGTTGCGGAGTTATCTTCGCTAAGGAACAAACGCTACACTGGCTATCTGTGCCCTATTCTTTTGTTCGGTAAGACAATACCAGTTATCAAGGGTCCTAGATCAGCTAAACAGCCGAAAACGCGGGTCGGGAGTAGGGTCTTTGTTTATCCAACAAAGGTCAGTTTGATATCTATCACACGATTGAGAAATCGTAACATTTTCGGGCGTTTAAACTGTTAGGGTTGCTTCAGCCACGAAATGTAGACCTCTTTTTCTTTGTGTAGGAAGTATCGCCCGGAGAAAATCATTGTAGAAGTAATATGTTCCGAGCAGCTTCTCAATTATCTATTTGAGGTTGAGCATAACCATTTACATTTCCATTACCACTTCTGGTGATCCAAAAAAAAATAAATGAATTGTCACTTGATCATTTTATAATGAAATGATTTTGCGCTCATGTACTCCTAGATTATTGTTGAGTCCCAAAATGAACAGTAAATTTTAACCTTATCCCTAAATCCAATAGCAACGGTTTTTGTCATTTAAAACAAAAAAAAAATATGCAGATTCTTGTATTTGTGGGAATTGATTTGAAATATTTACCTTAAATTACCTATAAGTGCTGTAACCTAGGATGATTTTGGAAAAATGAAAATCATTTATCTTTGTTAAAAACAACAATTTTACATAAATAACTACTGATTTCAATAATGTCTATTTTGATAAGAATATTTTTGTTTACTATTTCAAAGTTTTCTATTATAACAAGGATTTTCTAATAAAAATAGCCACTATTTTAAAGAATAGTCATTTTCGTAAAATTATTGTTACCTACAAAGATATATTGTTTTCATTTTTCCAAAACACAATAATAGTTTCAGCCAATAAATAATTACTTGTGTGATCTAATTAATTACTTAGTTAAATTTTTGAGCGTAAAACGTGGATTTAAAACTTGTTATTCTTATTCTAACTTTTACACAATCCGTAGGATTTAAAGGTGTTGGATTCTTTGATTTATTTCACATTTGGTATTTATTGGATATGTAAAAATATATTACAATCTTTGCAGCTACTAATCCAATGTTGACATAGTTTTTTAGGTTATTTCATAACCTATGAAATAGAGAAATACATAGTTTACTACAAAGCATAAATTTTCTTTTCCTCGTGAATTTATGCAATAGGTGAACAGGTAAGTGTATTTTAAGAAAAAAAAATTGTTAGCAAATCCTAAAAAACAAAAAGAGAAGCTACAAAATCAGCTTACTCGTTGAAAGGATATCCGAATATAGACAGAGATATAGGCACCAAAACACCTACAACCTTTGACAATCGAATCTCTCGAGAGCTATCTTACTTTAGGTGAAACCCGAGCTGCCAAGTTTTCACATTAGTCCCCAGACCAACGATGTGACACTCAACCAATTCATCACAGCTGACGTATGTAGGTTAGTTATACAACGCCCTTGATTACCTCCGGGCCTGGAAGTGCTCTCCAGGCTTTGACACGCAGCAGAGTTCTGGAGCTCTCTTTGCAAAGGCCTCAGATAAAAACCTGCCCCGCCTCGAGTCATTTCCAACACCTTTACTGTAATCGTAAATCCGAGATATGAATTCATTACACGAGCTACTTGCCTAGTCAGCTCTACACCTTATCAAGGAGTTGTACATTCCAGTGTCAGTTGCACAACGTCCATACATTACGAGTCTGAGTCAATACAATAATCTATTAGTTTAATGGTGTGAGGTGCCGATTACATTTCCATTTTAAAGAAACCACAGCGACTCCAGAGTGTGAGCTCCAGAGATCCAGAGGACATCCTAAAAATATCTATTACTAATGTTAATTATACACTGCTAATGGACAATGAAACAAAATTTAAAGAATGGTATAGGCAAATTGTAAGATATTTTTGTTTAAATATTTGTATTAAGGTTTATTGGAGCAATAATCAGACAAATGAACTTGTACCGTGAGGTATAGAACTATTACTAACATAAAAAAAAATCATATTTTATTATTTTTTTATAACTTAGTGATATATATACACCAAATAAGGTAGCTATTAATCGTCGTCAGTTAAAGCAGAATCTTGAATTGAACTGGATAGCTCTGGCCTTTAATTCCAAAATATTTTGCTTGAAAAAAGGAAAATTGAATTGAAAATCTACAATTGACTTAATGGGGTAAGAAATATGGAAGAACAGAAATACACTGGATGTCGTCTCAAAATCGAAATATACCTGACAAGACCAAGGACTAGTCATATTTAGTCATAGCAGATAGTCGTTATGACATATCATGCAAATGTGTATATGTTTGTACATGATATGTGCATATAATTACATAGTGTACATATCATGTAAATGTGAAATCGGATTTTTTTTTTAAATTAGTAAATAAGTAAATTTGTAAGGGTTTTAAAATTTCGGGTCCGGAAATATCCGAGGTCAATATTTTGTGTATGTCGGTATAGCCAAAATGTCCTAAAACTATCTTTAACTTTATCCGCAACCAAAACTGTTTGTAATATGACGGATACCGATCCGCAAGAGGAAAATTTTTATCTTTTTCAATGTTGTAAAGTTTTAACTTTGTCATAAGTACTACAAAGTACTGTACTCTGAACCTTCATGGGATGTGTAGCGATACGAGTTTTCTTTATTTTTCACTTTTGGCAATACTTTGAGAAAGTTATGTCTGTCGATCTTTAGCAAAAATGTTAAGACCTGAAATCAGAGGATTTTCCTCTATCTTCATAAATGACCTAGATATAACCATAAGAAACATCTGATTGGCAACCATTTTAGCACGAAAAGGGAGACGGTATGATGAGTTCCGAGGATCATTGAGAGAGATTTTCAGCTTTGATGGCAAATCTCAAAAGGTACGGAGAAACGTTCAGAGGACGTTGAACAGAGACATTTTTTAAATTCGATTTTCAGATTTTAAGTATATTGAAATCTAGAACTTCAAAATTTGAGGGAGTGTAATTTTTTTTTCTTGTTCAATCACAAAGGTACATTATTAAAAAAAATAAACCGAAGGTAAGAAGGAATAGTCATTTAAAAAAATTCTTCTTTTTAATGCCACTATTTGTCTTTCAACGTGGAAGTACTTCTAGATATTGGTATCATGTATTTCTTTCTCGGCTAGTCGTTTCTACTAAGGTCTTTCCTCAGCGTCTTCCTGTTTTTTTCCTTTTGGCTGATGTAGGAAGTCCTTGGCTGCCCTCTTGGTTCTCTTACCACTGGTCAACCCCTCACGGCTTTTATTGGGTTTCTGTGATAGTCCATGCGACAGAAATGTCCATATCACCTCGGTTGTATTTGTTTCAGGGTTTTCGTTTTCTCTTACCTGATTTTTTTTTTTTTTACAGAATGCAAATTCTGTTCCTTAAAAATATCTTGGCATTTTTTTTTTTTTTTT
>NW_027107476.1:3022557-3032098 GCF_000696795.3 Halyomorpha halys
GGGATTGGAGGGTTTGGGATACAATGTAAGGAATCTTGGAATTTAAACAACTAAAATTTATATATTGGAAAAAGATACTTGGCCGAATGAAATAGATTGTAGGAAGATAGTCCGGGTGGCGGTCAATAATTTTGACCACCACCCGGGCTATCTTCCTACAAAATAAAAATTATACAGATCCTATACAATTAAGAAAATAGTTTGGAAAATTCATCTACTGCGGATTTGGATTTAGTTAATTTTGTTTCCTATCGTAATAATCTTGGCATTGTTTATGAATTTACTTTAACTATACCTGTTTGAGTTGATTTTGAATCTTGAATTGTGGATTTTGAATTTTGAATCCGGCCTGAGGTATTGACTTTTCTCATTAAGTGGCGGTCCAACAAAATGAAAAACTTGACCCCCCGCGATGGTTAGAATAGGTTGGTCAGTTGTAGATCGCCCCCCCCCCAGTAAGTCAGAAATGACCAGGAAGGGAGTCTTAACCAATAATTTTGTTTTAATCACTTTGCTGTACTTGAAAATCATGAAGTAATTTAAATATTTATACTTTCTTTATTTCCTCAACCTCGAGTTGTCTAGGTAATTAATGCAACTTATCCTAAATTTGTTATAATTAATGCATCATTTCTTCATAATCAATGCAATTAACTAATTAACCTCCTATCTCTGACAAATATCATATTTTAAATTTTAATCCAACAGATAGTATATATATCAAGAATATCCCCTTGACCTACAGCCTTGTTGTGTCATATTTCGAATTGTATATTATTAGTCTACAATGAGTTGATGGCCTTCGATTCGAAATAAAAGTGTACATATTGTAAGCGGTGCACATATGGAATACATTAACGGGGGCTCATTATACTAACGAGGGTAATTGAATATATTATAAGGCATAATTAGTATGGCTTACTATATCTAAATAGTGACATTAGAAATAATTACCGGCCACAAAAGGCGTAAACAATGTCCCCTATGTTGCAAATAGTAGCTTATGTATGAAATTCATTATACTTTATGACGAACATTTCACTTAATTACTAGATCCGTTTCAGGACTAAAATGGATCAAGCTATAAAACTATCGACCTTAAATGCTTCTTAATGCATTACTAAATGCTAGTATAGTAATGCATAAATTAACCTTTATAGTCATTTAGTGAACTTTAGTTGTGGAGTCTCATTTAAACTTCAGAATTAAAAAAAATTATAAAATGTAGTGCGGTGTGCGAATCACACAATTTTCACTAATATCGAATTCTGAAATAAAAATATTTACTTTTGTATATTTTCAATAGCCAACTCATTTTTTAGTTCTACGAGCTAGGGGCAATAAATTTTTTTTTTCCCCAAATTTTCTTCTGTTTTCGTAGAAAATATTGAATACCACTCTGGTGCAGAATCATCAATAATTAAATTTTCTGACATATCATTATTTCAACCTACTAATTAAAATACTTTTTCTTTTGTCTATTTAGTGGCCAGATTTGTATTCATTTTGATGTTACCCATACAAAACTCCCAGTTCTCAACTTTCAATTCCAATTTATTACCGGTAACCCACGGAGGTGTTTGAAATGGAAATTACCACCTAACGTAAAATAATATTTGAAGTTCTACCAACAAATAGTTTTTTCGCTAATTATCACTATCTAGTGATAATTGCTATTGTTTATATATTGATACTTTTTATTTATTGATAGATATTACAATCTTCAACACAGAAGTGGGCAATCATACTAAAATAAAATAAAAATAAAAATAAATAAATAAGTGAAAAAAAAGTAAAAAAAGAAAAAAAAAATAAGAAAAGAAATAAGTTTTTATTTTATTATTATTTAGTATTGTTTTAAAATCTACTTTTTGCATCATGTTAAATTTCAATAAAATCAAAAATATTCTGGTGAACATATATGATTCAAAAGTCAGATGAAAATTATCATTTACATCTAAAGAGTTCTTCGAAAAGGAACTAAAGGACTTAAGAAATCAAGTGAACCTTAAAATCGGTAACTAAGAATGATCATGACTGTCTTCTACTGTAATCTTCTTCTTTCTCTTCCTCTTTAGTTCCTTTCAGCGTGGAGGTGCCTCTGTCCCAGCAAACCAAGCCTCTCGATCCCGAGCCAGTACCCTCATGGTATCCCGGTTTTTCCCTCTTTTCCCTCCCACTCTGGAGATGTAGTCCTTTCATTGTGTTCTGGGTCTCCCTCTTGGGCTTTTTCTGTTGGTCTGGCCTCAAAATATTTTCTTGGATCCCTGTCTTCACTCATCCAACAGAGATGTCCAAACCATCTGAGTTGTCCCATTTCAATGATATCCTTTATGGGGACAGTTCCAACATCTACCGTAATCAAAATCTACTAAAATGTTTTAACGTAACTGTAAGTTCATTCATATATTAGAATTATTATTTACTTGAACCATTTCGAATTTCCTTCTAGTTCCAATAGAAACCGCAGCCTTCCTTTCTTCTAGTCAACCCATTTTTGGAAAAATTACTTTGAAGTTTACTTTTAAAAAAAAGTACTTGAAGCTTTCGTTTCTAATTGTCTTTTATTTATTACTGAAACGATTCTGGGCAGAATTTCTCGCCGGAGGAAGCCATATACTGCGACACATATATCAGCCAGCCACTGACACTTGACCTGAAATCAAAGAGAAAATTTTAAACTGTACAAATTATTGTTTTCAAGATTTATTAATAATAAATAGTACAGTGCTGCCAATGGGTACTTTCTCTACCTAACCGTATCACTCCATTTTGATCTTACATCAAATTTACTAGATGTATTTTTAGGTAAATACAGCTGTAAATATCAATAAATAAATTAATTAATTAATTAATAGGGGATACAGAAAGGACTAAATCAAACGGAATCGAAAATTCATTAGTGTACATTTACTTTGAAAATGTTTCAAATTTATAAGTTATGGTTTATTTAAGTTATTTATAGTTAAGGTGTAATTTATAGTTAAGGTATAACTTATAAGAAAAGGTTTCGAAATTATAAATGAATTCATCATACAACGAATCTATTAAATTTTCAATAGCTCTATCCAAATCGTAAAAAAAAAATAATATACAAAATTTATGGTCGTTGATGACCTCAGGCCCCGAGTCCCAGCCAACAACAATAAAAAAATTTAAATGTTCTTTTGTTCATTATTGAATACTTTTCTGCAATAAAACTTAAAATACAAACCCACTAACGAAATTATCTGTTTAGTCATGTTACAACCCTGTCATGATAGCAATTAACTCAATTTCAAAACACAATGAAACAAAGTAAATAAATATTCAAAAATTAAACAGAAGTGTTTGGTATGTGTATATAGTATTTCGTTCTGATACATGATATTTTGTCTGTTCAAAGCCAAAGAGTGGCGTATCTACAAATTTTTCTATCTTGGGTTTTGTTGCATTTTCAAAAGGTTTTCTATTTTCTACGTGATGCCATATGACGTAGATAATTAAAAATGCAAGACGATTAATTGATGCACCGATATAAGAAATCAGCAGCTTATATAAATTTACAATCATTATTTAAGATTTCTGAATGAGTGTAATCTTAATATATGTCATTTTGGCATTGAACCGACGACATATTAACCAATTAATATATAAGTCATTATGTATAATCAATATGTAATATATGTATAACTATTACCTATTAATCATCCAGCCCATGAGGATTTATTTTATAGTATATATCACCGATCCGCTACTGTTTCCGGTGCCATAATCATTCAACTATTGTCGATTTAATAAAATATAACTCTATTGAAGAGTGGTTGTTTAACTTAATCCTTAATTAACTCAACTGTTTACAATTATGCTCAAACTATATCTATATTGCACCATTCTTCAAGTCATTATAGGGAATGAGTCTTCATTCTTTTCTCAGAATACGAGGATTTTCAACTGTTTAACATGTTCGCAGATAAGTTGCATCTTTCAAAAGCAAAAATTTTATGTAACCGAACCCCACGTATTCAAGGAGATAATACATAAAAAGAAAGCTGCGGTAGGCAATTATTTTCTGGGGCCATCCGTAGCTCAGGTGGTTAGGTGCAGTCTTACCAATCTGAGATCTGCTGGCGGCGCAGAATCAAACCTGGCCTCGGCGACGCGACTTTATTCATTGAGTGGCGGTACCACAAAATGAAAAACTTGACCTAAAACCGTTTTTTGTTTCATTATAGCTGTGAGTCAGCCCAGGGGGTTTAGGAGCTCTCCGGGGTCCATCCTGACTATATATATATAAAAGTATGAAAATGAAGTATTGCTTATGTATAATAGACCCTACCGTCCATTGCCTCGGTATTCGTCCGGATTCGTAGTATACGAGAAGTTTTTTCGTTTTGGAATTATCACCTATGATTCATCGACGATGTCACAGGTGATTTCGACGAAGACGAAAAGTGTGGGTGAATCACAGTTACTCAAAAAGAAACCAGTTTGGTGAATTTTCTCGTTTGCGGCATGATATTCGAATATATACGATAAATATACTACTACCACCATTTTTTCTATTTTCAATCCATAAAGGACCCATTTTGATTTTAAATTATTTAGTCAGTCCACTTGTCACTCTCTTTTTCACACTCGTTCGCGACTAAACCCCAGAAAAACGGGATCGGTTCGCACTTTGTACCTGTTTGGATGAAAACTGACAAGCAATATGGGCCTAGTCGACGCGGTCCACCATCCAGACAAATTGATTTCCCAGCTTTCCTCTCCCAGTGGACGAGAGGCCTGACATATAACTTAGGAAGTATTGATAAACCATTTTAATAGAGCCAATAATGTAAACCACATTATAGGTTTATTGCAAAAAAACATACAATGAAAAGTAGGTAGGTAAAATTTAACGAAAGCATTAAGTTCGAAAATCAGAAAATAGCTACATGATATATAAGTCGAATCTGGATAAGGTTAAAGATGATTAAGAGATAAATAAAGTCAACAATGCTAAAGTAGGATAGTATACAAGTAGGATACAATAGTAGGTTGGCTTGGGATTTTCTTATTGATACAATAAAGAACGAGGAGGAACTCTGATCAAAGAAATTAGGTTCTCTTGGGATATGAAGGGCTTGTCTTCGTGATACTAAGATAATTACTTTAACAGATAAATTCTCCGCTATAAGTATTTTATTTCTCGTCCCTATATCCACCATCCCGCTTATCCAATCTTCGTATAAGTAATGATAGACAACGATTGTTAATCACGACCCCCCGGAGAAGATGACCGGTAAGTGCATACAGTCACCGGTGAACCGCTTGACCCCTGTTCAGGTCCGTTAGCGTCAGCACCTCAGTAATTACTGGGTCTGTTCTTGGACGTTGACAGCGACTCTGCAAGAATTCCTGAACATGGAAGGATGTGGGTTTTTAACTATTCATCGAAGGAGAAGAACATTTTTTATTTAATAACCGGCTGTTAGCATCGCCAAGAAAGGCTAGTAGTGTCCATTATATGTGTGGAGAATTAAAAATATCATTGAGTGGAATGAGTATTAGTAATTGTGCTTCTTGGAAATAAAAAGTAAACGCTTGAAGAATAAGTCACTCTTATGTTGCCCTTATTTGGTTCCTCCACCGATTCCTTTGTAATTGTTACTATGCTCTTTTGTTTTTACGCCAGGTTACAATGCCAAGCTTTAATCAGTTTCATATTTTTTCAATTTACATGTTTATGATTTTGCATCTGTGGGAAGCTTTTATAACTAACATTTCGAAACAAACAAGACTGGAGTCGATTTTTTGTTGTCTCCTTGTTTTCTTTACTATGGATTTCGTGTACATTTCCTTATTTCTTGGTTCTGATACATATAATAAAATATCATATTTTTTATGACGTTTATCGTTTAAACATTTATTAAAATCAATGCGTGTCATTATTATACGTTGATGGTCATGCGTGTTAGGCCAAGTTTTAATAAGTTTCATATTTTTTCAATTTACATTTTTATGCTTTTTGCATCTGTGGGAAGCTTTTATAACTAACATTTTGAAACAAACAAGACTGTAGTCGATTTTTCAGAATTAGAATTTCATTAGTTTGCTAAATTAAAACTTAAAAAATCCAAATACTTATTCAAAATCCATTAAAATGAATAAAACGTAGCTATAACAATGTATTTAACAGTTATTCATAGAAAATATACTACGACCGTTTGATAGAATCTATGATGTTACCATACTCCATACCACTCTTGTTATTACTGTCTGTCTCATAGATAGTAACGTCAACTAAACATTATGGATATAATATTATTTTATTTTGTTGTTTCCTTGTTTTCTTTACTATGGATTTCCTAATTTCTTGGTTCTGATCCCTATAATAAAATATCATATTTTTATCGTTTAAACTTTTTTTTAAAATCAATACATGTTCATTATATTGGTTGATGGCCATGCGTGTTAGGGCAGAACCTCATAGCACTAGAGCCTAAGAGGAGAAAAAAGGCAGTTATCTCACCCCAATTTCTGATTACTTTAATGAAAACTATGTATAATTACTAGTCAAAATTGATAAGTCTGCCATGTATAGGTAGGGGGAATAAAAAATGGCGGCTGTTTCAAAACCTTAAAAAAACATTAATTTTTCATTCGTAGCTCTATATCTTAAAAACTACCTACAACACTAGAAAATCTAAGAGAAAATTATTTAAAGAAGGGTAAATTTGCTGAAATATTAGCCCTACTAGAGCTATTTACGTCCAATAGTTCTCGAAATATATCTTTTTAAAAAGCAAAATTTCTTAAAAATCTACTGAAAGATTAGTAGTTAGTTAATTTATTTTGAGAATTCTATATCTCAGGAGCTATGCGACGTACAGATGTCTATTAGCACTCAAATTAAAGCTAGTTTAATAAAGGAGTTTATGACCTTTACTTTCGTAGGAATTATAGTTTTCATGATATTTGCTAAAATAAATTAATTTATAGGTGTTCGGACAATAAGGTTGATTTATGAAAAACTTCATTTCAAAAACCATTGGACGTACAGATGTCTACCAGCACTCCAATTAAAGCTAGTTGAATTTATTACAAAATGGTTAATTATGTTTATCTTTGTAGGAGTAGTAGTTTTTATGATATTTGACAAAATAAACTCACTAAATGTTAATTTATAGTTGTTAGTATAAAATGTTGGATTTTTGAAAAAATATATCTCTAGATCCATAAGACGTACATATGTCTGCCTACACTCAAAATAAAGGAAATTTAACTTACTATAAAGTAGTTTATGACACTTATCTTTGTAGGGGTAGTAGTTTTTATGATTTTCACATATGAATATAAATCTGGCAAATAAAAATTTGTCCGAACAACTATAAATCAATTTGTTTTAGTATATTTCATATAAACTATTACTCCTACGAAGATGAAAATCATAAACTACTTTATAGCTCATTAAACTAGCTTTAATTTTAGTACTAATTGAGATCTGTACGTCAAATGGTTTTTGAGATATGGATCTTTCAAAATAAATTCACTAATTAGCTACATCTCGAAAACTATTACGTAAATAACTCTTTTAGGACTCATATTTTAGCAAATTCGCTCTTCTTTAAATGACGTTCTCTTAGGTTTTCTTGTGTGTTCCTTCTTTTTAAGATATAGAGCTCCGAATGAAAAATTAGTTTTTTTTATCGCTTTGAAACAGCCGCCATTTTTTATTCCCCCTACCTATACTTGGCAGACTCATTAATTTTGACTATTAATTATACATAGTTTTCATTTAATTAATCAAAAATTGGGGTGAGATAACTGGCTTTTTTCTCCTCTTGGGCTCTTGTACTAATACAAGTTGACCCACTTCCTTTGATTTTTTTTTATCTTAAGAAACATCAACATCACCTTTACTGAACGGTCGGATAGTCATCTATGGTTCCATAGCCCGGAGGAACAGCCTCAACTACGAGGAATGCAGACATCAAGGAAGGCAGCCCCCTCCTGCGCCCCACTGGTCATCTGTCAAAGGGAATTAACGATTGAGGTACTGGTTAGCCCGCGCGAGGGACATCCTTAATGACCCTCCGGCTGCCTAGCAAGTGCGGCGCTAATCGTCTTCATCAGCGGCCAATTTCTAATGGTCGTGTGGGGCTCCAGCTTTTGGGAAAAAATTGATTACATCAACCCCAGGCCTATGTTTAAGGTTCGTTGAACTCTTAATTGGAAGCCAAATTTCAATTTAGATTGTCACGTAGACCGGACATCCTGTGATAACGATTTTTATTTACCGAATTTATTAAAAGAAAGCCCATGGTTATGAAATTGAATTTGATGAAAATTTAGCAATCATAAAAATTTGCCTGTCATTCGCAAAATTATTTAAAATTATAATGAATTTTTCATATATCATTTTTTTAAATTGCTATAAATATGCTTGTAGTTTTGTCACATTTTACCATGTTTGTATGTTTTTCTCATTTATCCTGCTAGAGCACTGCTTGGTTTGTAAGAAACAGCGAATTGTATAGGGAATTACAAATGGAGACAATAGAATATTTAAACTTATTTATTGGTAGATATTTATTAGTAGATACAATCTGTCACACCGTTGTGGGCAATAAGTAATAGTGATGAATGATCACATTCTTACTAATATAAACTAAAATAAGAATAAAAAATAAATAAATAAATGAGAAAAAAATAGTACATAATAATAGATAAAATCTCTCTTAAAATATATGCAAACAGAAGGATAAAGAAAATGAACATAATCAAACTATGTGCAAGAAAAAATAAATAAATAAAATAAAATAATGATAAAATTAAAAGAATCTCTAGTCATATTTACACTCTAATATACAATATTTACACAATCGACCTGAGGATCCCTGAGCCCATTCTATCCCCCACATGTGAGGGGTAGAGGAAAGCTCGCCGCATCACTGGTAATGAGCCAGTGGAGGCTGAGCAAGTGCGCTAAAGGATTGTCTCCCTTAGGATTACATTAAAATACGGTTCATGAAGTTCCACTCCCTGTTACTGACACTTATAGGAACAGTGACCTACAACTTGGGAAACCCAACCACAACCCGAAGACTGAAGCCCAGGTTGCTTCAGGACATCCTGTTATTAACTTCTATATTTATCAGTTCTGTTATTGTCATTTTAAAATTTTATTTTGTTTTAATTTTGTTTTCTCTTCAACTTTTTCTTAAATTAATTTTTTTTTCCATAAGAAGTCAGTTATTTATTTTGTTAAATTCATAAATGTCGTTTTTTTGTTATTAATTTTATTATGAATTATTATTTTTATCTAGTTATTTTGTCTTTTTTTTATTTACAATGTTGTAGGGGTGTCATTTGTATGTGACTATAACCCTCCATAACCAATTGTTGAAAAAAAAAGGTACCTATTGCATTTACATGTAAGTCCCACCAGAGCCCTGTTTCATAATGAAAGCTAATAGTTTATTGATAGATTTATTTATTAATAGATATTACAATCTGCCACACAGTTGTGGGCAATAGGTAATAGTGATGAATGATCTCATACATACTAAAATAA
>NW_027107476.1:3032198-3048463 GCF_000696795.3 Halyomorpha halys
AAAAAAAAATAAAATAAAAAACTCTCTTAAAATATATACAAACAAAATAATAGACAAGATGAACATAAAGCTAATAGTATTAGTTCAAAATACAAGTATAGAAATAACATGTAAATAACTTATTTTTTTCATAATAGAGAGGACTATTAGTGATATTACAGGAGTTAAAAAGTACTTAAGTACAAGTTACTACTGTACATGTCAGTGTAATTGTATTAAGTTAAGTCAACAAGACTAATAGTATTAGTTTGTACTTTATTATGAAACAGGGCCCAGGCCGATCTGGTAATAAATAAAACAAAATAGAGCAGTGAAACATAGTTTTCTACTAGTTTTTCTGTTACTATTGTACCTTTTTTATTTATTTATTTTTATTATTAAACCTTTAAATAACCCTTTTTAAAACACCTCATTTTTTTTTACGTTATCATTTGAACAACGTTTCGGGCAGTTTGCCCATTAACAAATTTTGTAAAAAAAAATCTCATTAATAGCATATTGTATTGATGGTAAATAGTAATTAATTATAACATGTTTTATTTGAAATTGATGTAAAATTTTAAAACTTGATTGTTCAATATGTCATTTATAGATCAATGAAATTGATGATGGACAAACTGAAATGAATGATGTAAAGAAATGAATTTATAAAAAAGGTTTCCTTAAAAAAAAAAAAAAAAAAAGAAGAAGTAATACAAAAGATCTTAATAATAAAAACAAAGGATCAGAATCAAAATAAAGAAGATGCTGTGTAATGAATAGTATATGACAAGAAAGTATCGAAGACTAAGTAATTCGTTTCATATAAGGCTTCATTTCATGCATGTATGCTTGTTTTCATCATATATTTGAAATTTATTTATTAGTATTAGATCATGAAAATTGTTTATAGTTGCTAACTGAGATATGTTGGATAAATTAAGGGGATAGTAGCACAGCTTATTTAAAACAATATGTTCGGCGTATGAAGCCAGACCAGACCACACAGAAATTAAGCGAGAAGAAATTAAGTGAAGTAAGTAAATGGCATGAGGTTCTATTACTATAATAACATCTGCCAACTCTCATCTTCCACTCATTAGAGATTGAGACAAGCCATAACTTAAGAGAGCCTTCCGACGTTAGCTCTACCAGCGCCCTACCAGAAGCGTGGGCTATGAAATTACTTCATTGGCTGACTAAACATTAATAATATTTGCCGGAGGAATGCAGCAAAAGCGGGTATCGAGGAAATCACAAACGTGAGCCGGCGGTGGTCCAGAATCCGTTATGAAGCTGCTATCCATCACAAGCCCAGCCGACTTTTCAAGGAACAGTTCCGATCTTAATTTCACGATAAGCACCACCGTGGCTGTGGCTGTCTTTCCGCGGCCCGGAATCGTGATGCGGTTTTCTAATGTATCCGTCATCTAGGGCCTTTTATTATATGTTTAAAATACTCCCTAGGGGGTGCGTTATTAAATCATGTATGTCACATTAAACGAGATAGACGGAACCTTCTATTTTAATGAATCCTTTACCATCAAGGGGTGTTATTATGAGCTCTAGAAGCAGCTAAAGAATATAGATGATGAAGTTATGTTTATATCATATTGGAATGGACTACGATGCTCATTCTCATTTCCAGGGACTTTCATATCTCACTAACTATTAGAGTCGGCACTGAAGAAGTCGAAACCTTATGAGAATTAACAGCAGTATGACCCTTTGCAAGCGGTATATCTTGACTCGGTTTCCTCCTTTCTAAAGGTTTTTGATACTCCTTACCCAATTAAACTACGTACTTGTGAAAAACAGCGAGAATGATTAAGAAGCACTCTTTAAAACCATAATCAATTCTTTAATACTTTTCTTTCGTTTGGTTGAAATGTTTTGCAGTATATTTCTCCACTTTGATTATTGTTGTACAGTATATGGGAGCGTCTCTGGGGATCTCGAGGCGAAAAAAAAGTTTGATAAATTGCTGTGTACGATTCATCTTCGGGATTCCAGAGGGCGCCTCTGTTTCCTGTTTTCATGCAGAGTTGAAATGGCTTTATCTTTCCTATCGTCGTAAGTATTTCCTGGCATTTCATCTTCTAAGACATCCAATCCCGCCGTCCTTCATGCATCTCCGAGCTCCTACCCGTGCTCGGTCTTCAGATTTATACACAAGGGTCCACCGAACCGCTGCTTTCGATAAATCTTTCATTATCCTATCCTCATCCCTATGAAACTCCATCCCTTCCAACATCCGTCGCTCTAATACCCTCCCTACCTTAAAATCCCGCCTGTTCAATCCTTTCACACCCTATCAAATTGTAAAAAGATATAATTCTAAATAGGTATATGAATTATTATATAGTTCTTAATTATTTTTAAATCTTTTCTTTTTTTATTACTAACTGATTAGAGTTAGAAACTAACTTATAATTCTTTTTTAGAATGACTATTTATTTACTTTGTATTTTTGTTTATGTATCTCTGAGGTTCCTCAGCCCACGTCTGTCTTTCTGTATTATTCTAAAGGGACTCGTCCCAGAATAAATAAAGTATTATTATCATACAATAAGCACAACTCATCGGATCGGTTGAACTGGAGATACTAGGTACTCCTCTGTACACAGAGTTTTTCAAACTGGGAGAGAGAATGAGCAAGTTAGAAGCTGGTTTAGAATTTTCGTATGATTTAGGTTTTCAGTTTATTTTGTGTTCAATATTTCATTAAGGTTACCAATGGTTTTTTACTGAGTTGCAAAACTGAATAAAAAAGTATTGAAGTAAAATAACTGATAAGGCGAGGACTTGAACTGATGAAAATTTCATTAATTTTCACTCAATTACTCGTAATATAAATTTTACATATCATTCAATATCAAACTGATGATCTTAAGCCCATAATTTTTTTCCCACCCTTGAACAGAATTGTGCGATTTACGAATTACTAATAAATTTAGAATATACTTATGGAGTGAATGTCATATATTTTTTTTTTTTTTTTTTTACTTTGCAACGTAGGGATTTTTTCTTACCATGGCTTTTTGTTTATCCCAGCTACAAACTCAATGCCAATGTACCTCTTTTTTACAAGACTGATAAGTGCTTTCCATAACAAACAGTGAAACTGATATGCTTCATAACTGAAACAAAATAAAACTAAAACAAACCATTCTCCCATGCATGATATCTCTACTCTTCAAGTTGCATATTTTATGTTCGTCTTATTTATTTGATTCAAGTATACATACATATATGTATATATATATATATATATATATATATATATATATATATATTACCAGTAGCTAATGATGTAAAGCTTACGTCCTTGAGGTTCACTTAACCAAAGCCGGCTGTCATGGAGGTCGTATTAGAAAAATAAAAGAGCATTCTTCTCCATTAGTGCTATCTTCCGGATCTTTAGATTACTTCTTAATCTCATTACTACTGTTACGTTTTTTGTTTCTAACTGACGGCTGCCCCAGTTTTTGGTATCAATTTCGTTTATATTTTTATTTCTATTTTTTTTTTAATTTCTATCGTGAAGTGGTAACATTCATAAGATCGTGCGCTTAGGTAATAAGATTTGGAAAGTTTCCTAAACATTATCAACAAACGAGCATTAGCATAAGGTGTTTTGTATAATTGTGAAACGATGTTTTTTTTTTGTAACAAATCTTTTTCTTAATAATAAAGGGGAAAAAAAAAGATTGATTATATAGAAATCGTAAAGGGAAGGTTTCGTAAACACTCGTTAAAGCTTTGTTACTTAGTCCCTATTTTCCTCTTTTATTTATTTTATCTATTTTATCTTTTATTTTATTTAAATTAAGAAAATAGATAAAAAGTGAACTAATAGTTCCATTAATTCTTTAATGACACACAAGACCCTTTTTTAACAATTTAATTTACATGAAACTTTTCAACCAACTAAATAAATTTTGAAAGGCAGTGGAAGTGGGATAAAGATTAAAAACCGCCTAAAAGTGGTGATTTAGGTAAAATAGTTAGGACTCCGCAAAATAATTTTATATTATCCTTACATATTATAACATACATATAAAATTGAAATCATTTAATTCAATTCGGAGGGATTGCAGTGGAGCAGAAAAAAACATAAGAACTGTTAAAAAACTATTTGTACAAATAAGATTTTTGACGAAAATCTACCCCATTTTGAACTATACCTACTTTTTGGTGTAGTTCACTCAAAATCAACCCATCACACTGAATTTTTGGTTATCTGATCCAAAGGCGTCTAAAGGTACATAATTCTAGGAGGGAAATATACACATATATATCTGAGGCATCCCGAAACCCTCAACCGAGTTCTAGGTTAAAATTTAGATTGGTTAAAGTTTAAAATACACCCCCACATACTTCCGATGACCTTCGATATAGTGCAAATAACTTATTATTTTCAAATTAGGAAATTTTCGGGGGTACTGTAAGTGAAAGATACAAATACAAATTTATTGGTCCCAACGTTCCCGCCAGAATTTCTAGCCTAAAACAGAAGAAACAAAATAACAGAAAAAGTGAATTCAACTATTTATGTATCTATAGTGTTAGTTATTTTCAAATCATTATGTAATTCCTTTTGTTCATTATAGTTGTTATATTGTTTTTGTTCTTAGCACTAATGAAGACTTGGAATTCTGACCGAAACGTTGGCACTGATAAATACGTTTTTACTTATTTGCGTTCTTTGCATATTCACCCACGATCTACTACTAACCCGTCATTGGTCGCTATTTGAGATTTTCTCTCACGTTAACTGTTTTTCGGGTCTGGAAGCTGCTAGAGGGAGACTGTGGTTCCCATCTTCCTGGAATCTGCAGTTCACAGTCTCTTACTTCTATACCTCAATCCTCATTCCCTGACAATATACCCTTCTCGAGAGATATTATCTCACGCGCGACTAAGGCTGCTCTAAAAATATTCAAGTTGTGAGGATTTTTCTCAGGTGCAACAAGTGTATTTAACCTATAAAATTTTTTTCCCCGTAGGAAAACATAATCAGAACTAGAAAAACGTTGGTTTGAAGAGGCAGGAACTTCATTAGGTACGTATTATTTACTATGAATTATATTTCGACGCTATAAGTGTATGTTAGGGTGGTCCTTATAATAATGATTTGTCTTTTCATGTTTTCACTTCATGCTGCGCTGTATGAGTACTACTTTTTGTAAAGTTCTGTGTTATATTCAGGCATTCTAAACCAAAAAAGTATTGCCACCAGTGTAATAGACCTATACGTCCATAGCCTTACGATGGTCACTTGGACCAATAGTACACAACAGATTTCTTCTGAATGAGAATTTCTTTTAAGATTAGTGTTATTTTCTTATAATATGATATATCTGTATTTTAATTCTCTTTATAACTTTGTCTGTCTAAAATATTATATTATGTTTATTACTATTTTATGATTATATTTGTTTTAAGAATTTTTTAAACTAGTTTGCTCTTATATCAAAATACATTTTTTTATACTTTTTTTTGTTATGCTTAAATAAACCTAATCATGAGCTCTAAATAAGAAATGTGAGAAATGTCATGGCGCCTTTTAACCATCCATGTTAAAATCGATCTAGCGACCAATGAAGGGTTATCTCAGCGTTATATTATTTTCATGGAAGATAAAAAAAATTAATGGGTACTATCTATTGCTATAGTCAGACAAACATCAAATATTAACAAATGAAAACATTTTTGAATATTGCTCAAAACAAGTAGTCGAAGAGTAGTAATTATATTCGCTTACATCCTGGCACAAGGCAATGGGTAATAGAGCTGTAAGTATACATTCATATTATATACACGGAGCAAAAAAAATGACAATTAATAAAATAAATTATAACAATAATAATAGTAATAAAGAAATGACATCAAAGTAATACACAGATATTAAGAAAATAAAATTAAAAAAAATCATAATAGGCATTTAAAACTATGTATTAAAGCACGACTAAAAAATTCCAGCTGCATCATGTATTTATTAAAAGACTAACAAACAAGAAAATTGAAAGAATTTTATTTTTCTTTGAATAATGTTTTTTTGTTTTTATAGCCCTAATGAAGACCTGAAATTCAGGTCGAAACGTTGGCACAAATAAATAATTCTTTTGTTTATTTGTGTTTTTTATGCTGACCGCATCCCCCGACCATCTTCTCTTGTTATATATCTACGGTCAACTATCTATTAAGATCTATCTATGATAATTGAAACAAATGTAGAGCTCCATCAGTAAGGCGCTAAACCTAGCGCTGGGCTGCACCACAGTAAATAAAAAAAAATGAATAATTAATAAAAGAATAAAAAAAAAAAATTGGTGATCTTTGGTAGCAGTGGCATGCGCACTACCCCACTGCCTCCACACTCCTTATACCAGAAATGGCAAGGGAGGGGGATAAAAAAAAAAAAAATGTAGGTGTTAGTACATAAAATTTCATTATACATACTTAATATTTAATACTGTTCACATCATTGGAAACGAACAATACAAAATTCTCTTTTCTCTTATATTGTGAACTTCAGAAAGAACAAATAAAAGAGTATGACCGCAAAGTATAACTAGATATGGTTTCATTTCTTCAATCATTAATTTTATTCGTCAATTATCTCTTATTAGTATAATTATCAGATCAATTGGGTATGGATTTAGCATGTTATTATCTAACCATTGTTTTCAATGAAGGCTATTGTGAAGAGTTAATGACGTACATTATTTTTTCTAATTGTGTCAATGGTTTCCATACCGATTTATTTATTAATATGGAATGTTTACCTATTAATCAAAAGGAATTACGATATTTAATGCTAAAAATGATTCGGATATCTTACACAATATGCAATATTTTTTTTAAATAATGAGGAGATAGTTAACAGTGGATAATATATATGAGAAGATGATTGGGAATATCTAGCACCCATCTAAGATGGTATGGATTCATAAGGCCCTAAGTTCTTAGTCCTGATGAAGGCTGGTGATTCTGGCCGAAACGTTGGCACTAAAAAATAATTTTTTTTTTAATTGTATTCTTCACTGATAGCAACCCAACCATTTTTCCTCATTTTTTTTTTTATGTATTACCTTATATTTTATGTATTACCATACATTTTATAATAATATGTGTTAATCTTTTGTAATGTTAAATTTATACACTATTTGGCGACAAACAATAACCATGCAATCGAAATCAGTCCTACAGATGCTTTATTACTTTAAGGAAGAAAAGGATTGAAGAATCAGAAAACATGTTAATTTTTATTTTATCTTGTCTTGTTCAATGTTCCTTTGAAATTACGAAGTCCTATGTAATGGCTACATTATGCGTTGTTCTAATCATATTGTGTGCCCTAACAATTAAACAAATGGGAATTACCGAATAATATTACCCTCCCCCCTCCTCCAATAACAAATGTGGCAATGGCAGTGGATATATGGAACGGGAAAGGATCAAGAACAACTCTTGCGAAAAATCCGAATTTTCAAATATAAAGTTTTTAGTTTTATTAGATTCAATATTTCTTAACTTTTATATACCCATGAAAAAACCTATATTTATCTCAATATGACGTGGTCATAGACGATTTTCGGAGTATAAGTCAAGAAATATTTAATCTTGATAAGAAAAATAAAAAAATAAATTCAGAAATTTGTCTGCAGCGTATGGCCTTATGAAGTGATGATAAACCTCTAATTCTTGCAGCTTACGGATTTCCATGGTTTAATTTATTTTATTACATCATTTGATGATTTCCCAAAGCTGGTTCACAGTCTTTATTGTGTTTCAAGTAGTTACTTTTATGCAGGTAATGCAGTAGGAAGTATCCTTGGCAGCTTAATCGGCTGTTTCATTATCTATGATTTATAGGTGTGATGGTTTTAAAACAAGTAACTTTGTCAAAGTTTTTTACTATTTATGAATAGTTTTATGTATGTATTGAAAAAAAAATATTATAAACGAAAGAGGGTCTTTTAATAGGAACTTATACGCTTTAAATATCCAATTTTTACCAATGTAGGCTCATTCTATTCTGAAGATTTTTATGTTTGCCTTTTTTCTAGTTTCAAAAAGTAATACGAAAATTACTTTGATAGGTTGTTTATTAACTTAATATTTTTAATTGCTGATTACACTGTTCATATCCAAAGTATTATCTGAACCATGAAGCATCCGCATTCTTGAGCACTGACGAAAATGAGGAGTCAGTGACCTGAGAGGCTGCTTAAGTTTCGGCTATAATTTCACACCGACTCCGAAGACAATGAAGAAGAAGACGCTAAAGGATTGAAAACAGAGCGAGACCTGGCCCTAGTGTCCTTTATTATTAATATAAGTCGTGATAGGTTGTCCCCGCGGTAACAAGGGCGGGGTTCACGAGTTCGTGTACCGTCCTTGGCTGTCCCGGTTCCGTAACAGTCTGTCGTAACCGGTGTCCCCGCAGCCAGCCATCTTCCGCCCGATCCAAAGAGTAACCAGGAGGATCGGAATTATATATGTACTAGAAGAATATATTAGAAAATATATCAAGATTGTGATATGATAAAATTATAGAAGAGGTCAGGACGTAAAATTTCAAATTTAACAACCATCTAATATGTAAATAATTCACAAATATAATTCTTTCTTCTAAGAAATCAGCAATTTATCTGAATGTTAGAAATCAATAGTGTTATATATAGGATTACAGAGTAACTAATACTATTTTTGAAGGAGCACCCTCCCTTAGTAATCCAGATAACTTAGTAACTACCAAAGCTTAGGAATATTATTCGGTATTTAAGGACAAAGAAAGGACCTTTGGGTAATTGGAAAATAATAAAATATATATTTTTAAAATTAAAGTATTCGAAAGCATTCAATGCACTGTAAACTAAAATTACCATTTATCCAAAGATCTTGTACTTATTTGATTACACAGTCCGTATAAACTGTTATGATACAGTAATAATATTAAATTTAAGTAGGAACGTAAAATGTTTAAAGAACTATCATAATATGCGAAAGTTTAAAAAATGTTACCCACTTCCACGCACACATAGCGTTGCCAATTTCAAACATATTGTCTACCCTTGGAAGAAGGAAGAGGGTAAGCTGACAGGAAAAGTGAAGCTAAAAAGGGAGGCCTCATGATGGACTAAGGGCCGTGAAACGGCTTTCTGTTTCAGTTTAGATTATAGTGGATTATAATTTAGATACTTATTAATCTTAACGTAAACCTCAGCACCAGGGGCGTGGCCAATCCCCCCACTTTTTGGCTTCACTTTTCACTTTCACTTTGTTTTAAGGATAATAGGATTATAACATCCTTACTTCTGTATCTAACCATACATTTTAAAAATAAGTATGAAATGATTTATTAAAACTTTGTACATTTGAGTCTATTTGTTTAACAATGAAAGCAATATAATTAAGAAAAAATATCATGTTAAATAATTGCAACGAAAAATGAAAACGTAATTTTGTATACGAAATCGTAGTGTAAGAAAAAAAAAATGTAAAACTAGAATTTTTTTAGTGAAACTCGATTGTCATTTAAATAAATTCATTTTCGTTTGCAAAAAAATAGACTGAACAACAATTTTATATGCTACTATGTTAAAAATTATTTAGAATTTTAGGGGTGATACAAAAATATATGTATATTTTTTTATTTATGCTAATTCATTAAAATTATTTCACACCCCGATGTCTCGCGGGACGCCGCTGAACCAGCCACTACTCTAACCCCACGTTCTCCCAACTTCCTGGTTATGCTTCTTAACTTTCCTTATTTTACTGTTCGGAAATTGCCTTTTATCCCTGTTTTTAGCGTCCGTTTTCCTTAGTTATAGCTCGATTCTAGTAATGACCCAGCTTGAAGTTTACTTAGTCCATTATCTTATTGAGTTTTGGTAGAGAGTTTGTTTATCACGGAGTATAAGACACTTATATTACATTTAAATATTTCTTAAACTTGAGATTTTCTCATGAAGAACCCAGGACAAATACGCTTGTAGCATATTCAATTTTCTTTGTACAGAACGTGGGTTTTATAACCCCAGGACGAAAAACACCAACGGTCTGTTTCTATTCAAGACTTATCAAAAGATGAGTTCTTAATATTAGTCGAGGAATAAAATAAATGGTTAAGGCAGGTTGCCATAACGTTTTCGAATATTCTATTCTTATGCTTTTCACGGCATCTTGTGGAAATAATTTATTATTATTGCATATTTAAATTCAGAGCTAAGGATACATCATCAGATAAAAAAAAGCAACGTCAAAACTCCGTGAGACCACGAAGCATTTCGCAACTAGTTCTGCGAAGCGGTCAGGACAAGTCACATGTGACGCACGAAGTAATTTCAATGCCTTGGAAATGTCAGCTCAATACATCACAGGCGGCCATCTTTTGAAATGCTAACCGACCATTATAATAGGTGCCCCAATCCTAATACTACACGACTCTTCCCAGAATTTCTAAAGATGTGTGAAACAATGGTTCATGTGTAAAAAATCTATCATTGGCAAATCCAAGTCATTCAATTAGCTCTGGAAAAAAAAACTTATACCATTGCTATTTACTAGAAAATAATAAAGTTTCTAATTAAAAACAAGTGCATATAAATGTCATGCTCCAAAGCTTCTCAAAATTGGCGTAAGTTGAGCTGTAGCTAATCAGGGAGGAGCTAGGTGGAGGTAAGATGTGCTTTCGCTATGGGCACAAATTTAACCATGAAAAATCCCCCTTTATGGTGCAATTTACCAAGCGATAAAAATTCCATGTCATTGGAAGAAATATTCCCAGTCATTAAAAATCACTGCACGTGAACTATCTGTAATATTATACCGATGGTCCACAGTCGACAAATAAAAACCCAAGGGCGCATTTTCCAACTCTTCATGTGTAGGGAAGAGTGCAGGGTTTTTATTTGGCACTGCCCGATGTACAAACATTTGAATATGGCAGAACATCGAGTGAGTGATAAATTCGGACTTGAGAGAATTAAGGCTCAAGCTTGGGTATCACTCAAACTTAATCTAATTTACATCTTTGGCAAAATAGTTGGATTGGTGAAGTATGAATTTTGCTATATTAATTCATTTGAACAATATCTGAATATTTGATAATGAAGTTGTCCAAACAAATAGGTTCATTTTTATTTTTGGAAATAGTTTTAAGTCAGTTTTTATCGCAATATCGTTCTAGAATATAGATATATTTATGCGTCCTGGGGTACAGTAACCTGCATTCTAAGTGATTACCTATGTAATATATTATGAAATAATTTAGAAAACTTTTCAGATGAATATTATTTTTTTTCATTCACTTGCTATGAAGAAGATATACATATTACAATATTGGCTATAACGTCGAAGAGACTAATGCTCCAAAATTAGCATTACTCAATCACTTTGAGTTGAAAAACCAATATTTTGAATAAGGTTTAAGTAAAGATATGTATCAGTAAACGTCAGATTATTGTTTAGGGACCTAATAAAGTGCGAAGGGAGGAATGAAAATGTTAAAAACATAGTGCAATAAAACTTTCTTAATTACAATCTTTTCAAAATAACGTCCTCAGAATCGCAGTGGATGCTTCTTGGTTTGTAAGAAATAGCCAATTGTATCGGGAATTGCAAATGGAGTCAATGGAGGATTACATCCAAAAAACGATTCATGTAGTCCCACTCTCAGTTACCTACTGTTAAAGGAGCAGTTACCTACAAATTGGAAAACCCAATCTCAACCCGAAGACTGAAGCCCTGCTGCAAGACATCTAGTTATAAATTCTGTAGTTATCAATTCTATTATTGACATAACTTCTATTTTATTTATTTTATTTTCGTCTTTTTTCAAATTAACTCGTTTTTTTTTTTTGTTTTTTTTTTCCCTATTGGAGGGCAATTGTTTGTTTTGTTAAGTATATGAATGTTCTTATTTTTTTATTTAGCTTTACTTTTCTCTCTAACCAATTAATTATTATTTTATTATTATTTTTATCTATTTATGTTATAAAATATATATATTTTAATTATAACGTTTTATCTAGGCAGGGGTGGCTTTTGTACGAACTATATCCACCCATAATCAACTGTTAAAAAATGTAACTGTTATATGAACCATGTAAGGCCCACCAGGCCGATTAAATAGAAATAAAAAACTTTCTTATATTTGCCTAATTTTCGTCCTAGTTTGACAAGAATATAAGATAATGCGGCAAACACATGCAAAAGCTCACAACGTAAAGAGCTCTAAATCTTTTCAAGTAAAGTCCATACCATGGACTTTATTGGAGGATCACTGATTGATTGTTTAATAATAAATGGAAGATAGTCCGGGTGCGGTCAAATAAAACTCAAATAGTAATAACTATTTTAATTGAGCCAACGTTTCGCTCCACGTTGCACGGCTTCGTTAGGGATAAAAAAGATATAAACACCTAACATAAATAAAAAAGTATTTGAAAAGTTAAAAGGGTGTAAAATGTAATTTTTTTTTTTTTTTAATATTTATTTATTGCTATTTATAACTGTACATTATAATACATTTAGTAAATCTGATCTAAGTTAAATTGGAGTGTTACAGGCGTGTAGAGAAACTAACCATTGGTAGCACTCTAACGACATTTTTCATTAGCTGGTCTCGTGGCCATCTTCTTTTCAGACGCCTAGGAGGATTGTCAGAAATGGAAGAGGATGCAAGGTTAGAAACTAGGGGGTTTGAGTGGTTAGAGAGTTTATAATGGAAGGAGTGATATCTGGTTCGGGCTAGATCGGTTACATAGGAAACATTAAGGTCTATAGGTATGATTTTATTTGTGACAAAGTAAGGAGCATTGAGGATTTTACGAAGGATTTTGAATTGTAAGGATTGATTACGAGAAGAATTCGATGGTTTAGTGGAGCCCCAAATCTCAACTCTATATGTCCAGATTGGCCTTATTACAATCATGTAGATCAGTCTTTTGTAATGTGTTGGAAGTTTAGACCGTCTGTCTAGTAAGTGCTGTAATAGTCGAAATCGACGTGCAGTTTCCTGTCTTTTCAGTCTTCTGTGAGGATTCCAGGTTAATCGTTTGTCCAAATGTAATTCAAGGTAGCGGATCTGTTCGATAGGGATAAAAGTAGCATCATAAATGAAACTGTAGGGCAGTAAGTAGGTTTACTGTTCCTCCAATTACGACACCATTCTTCGAGGGCTGTGATATGGGATTGGAGATTTTGGGATACAATTAATGGGCTATGAAAAGTAAAATTTAAATTAAATAAGAAAAATAAAAGGTTATAGGTAATAAATGGAAAAGGAAAAAATAACAGATAAAACATGTATGGATTTTATCACATGTGTCAAACATATCCAAAAATAGCTCAATGTCGTAATAAGCTTAAATATGTTTTTATCAAATAAATATATTAAACTACCTGATTCTCATTCCAACACAAAGCATTACAAATTTTGATTCTCAATAATAATATTTCAAATTTATTTGTTATCCCGGCCATATTTTTCGCACACGGGATTTCGGAACGACGGTTTCGCCACGCAATGAGATGATATTTTCACAATCTTCTGCATTAAAGATCGGGATTTATGGGCTGAAGAGCTGTTGAAAAATAGCGGCTGACTTTAATTGAATTCGTGATGACCCTACGTCAAAATGCAATTCTACAATGGAAATAAAAATAAATAAATAGCTCTCTGGGAGGCAGGGGTTAAGGATGGAACGATGATTAAGAAGACGGGCGCAGACACCCCCACAGGTCAAAGTCAAATAAAGCAGTGATTTAGGGATCGAGCGAACTGGCTAGGGAGAACTATAATGTGCTATAACCATGTTAATGTATTCACTCCTTCCTATTAGCATACAATCCAGCCTAGGGGTGTCGCCCCCGCCAAAATATACAACATCCGTAATAATTTTAATATATTCTCATAGCAGATATAGATCTAGCGATCCACAAAAGGGCCCCGGCCGCAATCAGATCTCATCGGTACCTTCCTCCTTTTTTTCTTCTCTTGTTATAATATTGTTGCTGCGTACTGCCTTCTTGTTGTAACTGTACTCGGCTAACGGTACCCTAGGGCTGCGGTCAGTGGTGAGGGCTCCCCGGCCGTGCCGCCTAACACAATATATCTTCTGAAACCAGTTGAGAGTCAATGAAGTAAATATATTAATAAGTTTAGGACAATGGTGATTTTATTGGTAATAGAATCGTTCATCAATTATTCATCACAGTATTGAAATTTTGCTTAAGTTCTGAAAATAAAGTGTTCATTTATAGTGCGGTACAATGTTTGTAAGCATGGAAGGTGTCACAAGATGACAGTTTTCAAGTATTGTAACGACTGTCGCACGAAAGACTTTATTAGAATGGTAGGGGTTGGTGCCATCTCACCTCCAATAATTTTTTTTTTTTTTTTTAATAATTTATTTATTGATATTTACAACTGTATACACATATATACAACAAGTAAATTTGCTGTAGGTGACATAGTGACATGATAAAAACATGTGGAGAATCTACCCATTGATAGAACTCCAAAAACATTTCTAGAGGAGAAGATCTCGAGGCCATCTTCTTTTCAGGCCATCTTCCCGGCTATTGTACTTTGAGGTTGCCACGGTGACATCCTAACTCCCTCTCCAAAAAGTTAGTATTGGTGTTTTTTTTTTGTTTTTTTTGTTTTTTCGGCCAAGACTCCCATTGGAGTCCTATACTGCCTAACCATGGTTGGGGGTCAAAGTTCTTCATTTTGTGGGACCGCCACGCAATGAAAAAAGTCGACGTCCCAGGCCGGATTTGAACCGGCACCGCCAATAAACATCAAATTGGTAAGGTAAGACTGTGTCTTAACCACTGAGCTATGGGCGGCCCCAGTATTGGTGTTGATCCAATAAATAAAAATATAACCATTTTAATATAATTAATGTGTGTGTTTTTTTTTATTATTTTTTTTTTTGTTAGGGAAATTTCTTTTATAAGAAGGACAGTAGTGGTCAGTTTCCTAACTGACTGCCAACTATTCACTAATAGTTTTAATGTCTAGGATTGTTTATGATGAAATCCACTCGCATAAGTAAGCTAACGATTTTGTCACAAAAAACAACAACACATCTATCCAGATATCCTCATACATATAGTATTTTTGAGAAATAAGCTTTTAATTTCATGCATAAAATCTATCGACGAACTTGAATCGTCTCACCCTTGGATAAGGGTGAGTTGTAACATACAAAACACAAATTCATAGTTTTGAAAAATATAATTTATTTAATTTATTCTCAGTACGTATAGATCTCATCAAAACGTACATGATAAAGAATTTATCTAACCTTTAACAGTAATTTGTTTTTGTTCTGAATGTTTACGCATAAATTTGAATACAATAGATACCCATGCAAAAGAAGCCGTCGCCCTAGGCTAGGATTTAAGTTAGTATAGATATTAACGAACAACAATATATATTTTTTAACCATAACTGATTCCATCAGTTAAAACTTTGTTATTGCTAAACAACCGAATTTAAAGTAGTCTGGGGTTCTTAAGAAACAGTAATACTTGAAATCCACTCTCATAAGTAAGCTAACGATTTTGTCACAAAAAAAAAACACACTAATCTTCCAGATATTAAAAACCTGATACATAAAGATATAAGTATGTTTGACAACATAAGAAATATCTCCAATAGGGAGTAACAGGTGTATTCAGACCCTCCCTACTCGGTCGGCAATACAAAAGAAATGAATCGATTAGTTCCGCCACAAGTCAATTATAATTTGTTATGGAAAGGAGCAGCGAAGAAAATCATATTCATTAAGAAACATTAAGCAGCTTTCATTCATAAGTACTGTAGAAGTCTGCCTTATACGAAATACACTATCATATTCTCATTCACGCTAAGAAAATCATATATATTTTTATGTTTTGGATATTTAATTGTTTTATTTTTCTTCTTGGGTCGGGAAAAATATTTTATTAGACGATGTGAAAATCAAAATATTATGAAATTCTTACATGTCTTTTAAGTTTTTATCACGGCTTCTGTGTCATGCTTCAAGATTCTGTCTATGATCGTGTGTGTTTGTTTATTTATGTGTCAATGTTTGTGTGAGTATTATTGGCCTTTACATATTTTTTTTTTTTTTTAAATAATTTATTTATTGATATTTACTACTGTATACACATATATACAACAAGTAAATTTGCTGTAGGTGACATAGTGACTTGATAAAAACATGTGGAGATTCTACCCATTGATAGAACTCCAAAAACATTTATAGAGGAGA
>NW_027107476.1:3049384-3059267 GCF_000696795.3 Halyomorpha halys
GTGCCAGACTCCATCAAAAGCCTGTTCTACATCAAGAAAGACTCCCGAGCAGTACATTCCGCGCTCCAATGAACACGAGACAACATCAACCACACGATGGCATTGCTGGATAGTGGAGTGTGATGTTCGGAAACCAAACTGGTGATCTGGGATTATGTGATTGGAGCCTTTACATATAAATTGTTAAGTTGAAAATTCTGACTTATTAGTCATGCACTTTAAAGTTGGATTATATTTCGAAAATCGGAATAATCTTTTAATTTCATACTGTAAAAACTATCGACGAAGTTGAGTTGAGTTTTGATCAATAAGGTTGAGTAGTAGCAAACAATACACAAATTTTTAGTTTTATAAAATATAATTCATTTAATTTATCCCTAATATGTGTGGATCTCATCAAAATGTACATGGTAAAGAATTTATCTAACCTTTAAGAGTATTATTTTTTTTTCTGAATGTTTAAGCATAAATTTGAATACAATAGATACCCATGCAAAAGAAGCCGTCGCCCTAGGCTAGGATTAAAGTTAATATAGATATTAACAACAACATTGTTATAATTTATAATCAAATATTATTTAATCATAACAGATTCCGTCAGGTAAAACTTTGTTATTGCTAAACGACAACCGAATTTAAAGTGGTCTAGGATTCTTAAGAATAGCATTAATTCCAACTATTTCTTCTATTGTTTGAATCAATTGAAAAATACTAGTATAATAATACAGTCGACTCTCGTTTATATGAGCTTGAGGAGCTAAAGTAAAAACATTGATTTATTCAGGTTTTTGAATACAAAGTCAGTATGTAATTTGTATATATACTCTGTATTATCATATATTTGTAATTGTTATTATATATCAATAAAGAGGATTTGAAAATAAAAAAGGTTTTTGAATAAAAAAAAAAATGTTTTAAATTAAATCTATCTTCGATCCTCAAACTAGCATTCGGTAGAGCTAATTTTATATGGTAATGGTCCTTTGATACTTAGACTTTTTTTTTCTTTGCCCCATGCTTGGTCATATCTCATACTCTGTTGTTTAGCTATATTCTGACTTTGGTTGGGGGTCAAGTTTTCATAGCCTGAGACCACCACAAAATAAAATTTAACATCCTTCCTCCATCAGCCGGGTCTGAACGATAGCTATTGTAACGAGGTTGTTGAGGTAAATGCTTTAACTCTCTCGACTACAGACTGCCTAAAAAAAAAATAAAAATAAAATAAATACTGTTCTGTTCGCATAGAGGAGGTTAAACAATTAAATATGTTTCAAGTTGAAGGAAGGCACCTGATTCTTTTTTACGTTTATCCGTAATTAGTCATTTCTACCATACTCTGGGATTATGCTAAAGGTATCCAACCTACTCTGAACGGAGTGGGAGTTTTTTATTCCGAACAAAAGCTTTCCTATCCACGAAATAAAAGTTGAACCTCCCAGGCAGACGTGCGGTTACTAAAGCAACGCCTCAAATATTTTTGCTACAGCTCTTCTAGTTACCTAACTCAATTCTCTTCCTCAAACTACAGCAATTATTCTTCGAAATACGATTTTATTGTTCCATAATTATTGACTGAGTTGTGAGAAGTGAGATGTACTGAAACCGATCTGAGATATATAAAGCTTTCTAGTCTACCTTAATAGTGACAAAAATTTTCTTGTAATCCGTGACCGGAATGGTATGATGTTAGAGATCATTTTGCAACGAAATATCAGAAGAAAATGGTTGGTAAACAATTCTTTGAAAAAGTCCTGACTTTTTCGACTGTACTATACAAGTGAATAACTAATTGTTTATAACATAATAGAACAATATAAGTGTATAATGACATTGAAATAACCATAAAATTACTGTAATTTAATAAACATAATTATAAAAAACAATCAAATAAATTTATAAAAAAATATGTAATCAGTTTCTTAGTTACTATTTCTTTAAATTGCAGAGAATGCATTATCTTGAAAAAAATATTTTATATTTTTAAATTTTAGTTTAAATGCATTAATTGCCTAACAGTTTAATCTGAGCTATTGTTCATGGATATATTAAGTTAATTGAGAGTTTTTAGGGTAAGATATGGTTGGAGTATTGGAGTATGATCATATGGATCTGTAAAAATAAGTGTATATAATCCTTTGTATATCGGCGGGAAATCATTTTTTGTAAACGCTGTATGTTGCTTTTAAATAATCTTAAAAAATGCAAGTTTCTTAGCCTCAGCTTAACGTGGTTATTTTAGTCCAAGATTACATTGTTTTTTTTTTTTTTGTAATTCACAAGAATTCGTGTAATAGATTTTCTAATGAATTTAATGCCTATACTGCCTCTAATATAAATTAGCTTTCATTTGATTTTAAAATATGTTGGACATCATTCGTCATACGTTGTTAAAAATTTGTTTTTCGTCAAGATTTTGCGTTCTAGCGTTATCTGAAAACGCATGTTATGAGTATGTTATGTTATGAGGAGTTTCATGTCTGAGAAAGACGTGTTTAAATTAATCGTCTGGACAAACGACTGTCATGGAATCCTCATACAAGACCGAAAAGACAGGAAACTGCTCGTCGGTTCCGACTATTACAACATTTAATAGACAAACGGTCCAAACTTCCAATCCATTACAAAAGACTGATCTACATGACTATTATAAGGCCTATTTGGACATACGGAGTTGAGCTATGGGGCTCCACTAAACCATCTAATTCCTCTCGAATCCAATCCTTAAAGTCCAAAATCTTTTGTAAAATCCTTAATGCTCCTTACTTTGTCACAAATCAAATCATCCATCAGGACCTCAATGTCCCCTATGTTGCCGATTTGGCCAGAACCAGATACCAATCCTTCCATAATAATCTTCCGAACCACCCAAACCAATTCGTTTCTAACCTGGCTTCTCCTTCACTACCTAATAATCCTCTTAGACGTCTGAAAAGAAGATGGCCTCGAGATCTTCTCCTTAAGAAATGTTTTTGGGTGTTCTATCAATGGGTAGATTCTCCACATGTTTTTATCATGTCATAATATCACTTATAGCAAATTTACTTGATGTGTATATATGTATACAGTTGTAACTATCAATAAATAAATTATATAAAAAAAAAAAAATCAATCGAAACTAAGTTGTACCTTCAAAGAATTTCCCTTAGTATCTGAGACCAATTTGATATCATTGTGTCCATAAATGTAGGCTGAGTGTTCTTCCACGTAGGTTTTCCTCAATATTTTCTATAAGTGCACTTATTCCTGAAGCATTATTTCTCGAACTGAAGAAAAATATAGCGTGGTCCACCGCCTTGCGTGTCAGTAATGGAATATTTAATTAAAGAGAAGAGAAAAGGTACATAAATCACTTGAATCGCTAGGCCTCGGGTGAATTATGCCTGCTTCTGTTCAGCTTCCACATTACTTTGTAATGTCCCTCCGTGGACAGTCGTTAAAACTTTTTCTTAGAGAGCGGTTGTTGAAGCCTATTTTATACCAATTATGCAATCATTTTATTAGATACAATTGCGCGGCACTGTTCAATAATAATTTCACATAAATACAGACTAATTATATTTGTTGTGAAATTATAAAATTGAAAGTGTACCTTTCTATGATCTGTACTTCAGTTACAATTTTTGTTATTGCAATGTTACAGTATATTTTTTTACAAGTAATTAAAGCAATTTAAATATTTAATTTGGATCATATAGATACTAAAAGAAAAAAAATTAAAAACCATAAATTTTTTTTTTCTTCGTCGGCCCAAGACTCCCTTTGGAGTCCTACGCTGCAACCATAAATCTTAGTGACTCTAGCTTACAATCTTTCCTGTAGATTATGATTTTTCCTTGAATTAAATTTTTTTTTTTGTATTTTTTTTTAAAAGTGCTTTTGAGAAAAGAAAACAAAAAAGAAAGGAAAATTATGAACAAATATTTTTTATTTATCTGCTGTTATTAAAATTTGTACTTTAGGATTCCTTAGGTTGTGAATAAGTGATAATAACATTTTACATTTTGTATTTAAATGTAAAATACATTTTGTATTTTTAATATCCTTTTTTACGAAATTGCAGTATTTTTTTTTATTTTAAAGGATTTAATTATGTGTCAAACACGCCCTTTATTTATTCTTTTTTAGAAAATATGTAAGTTAAATAACAAACCGAATAGTACTATGGAAACCTTGAAAAATAATATATAATTGATAATTTTTATTTATTATATTTTATTGATATAGTATAATTTAAGGTAAAACCACTTAACCTTCGTTTTATTGAAAATTCAAATAAACTGCGTTTATAAAAAAATATTAGATTTAATGAACAATAATATCTGAGTAAACAGATATTTAGTTTTCTTATATTTTATCGAAAAATGTAGAATTTTGCAATCTGTGATTGATCATTGGAAGCTGGTAGAGGTACATATTATATCCACTAGAGGATATTAAGGGGATGTCTTAGACTGACACACAAACCGTTATGCTTGTAAGGGAGGACTATAAAATGGATTGAGTAACTTTCTCTTTTGCCTTTTAGTAATCATTGGGGTTGTGTAGTAAAGGGCGCATGTCTTATAAAAGTATTCACCATGTATGAAATGATATGTCAGCAGGTTATCAAGATTTTATGTTAAAATTTCCTTCAGGGAAGATATTAAACCAGTTATTAATAATATTTCTTATTGAACGTTAAATAAATGGACGATTTAACGTTCAATAAGAAATATTATACGTAAAGAAAAAAAATCAAAGGAGAAACTCAATTTATCAGTTGCTGGTTAATGACTTTCTTTCATAGTCTGATCTGTTTTATCATCTGTTATATATCTGTGCCTAGACAGATATAGTATATATAATGCTGTGGTGGTCGAGCGTATGAAGTAACTTAATTGACACTATTGAAATGGAAGAAAAAGTTAAAAAGTTTGTTTCAATTTAGAGACTCTGAGGAATATGAATATGTATTTTTCAATTTCAGGCGTCGGCAGAGGGGCGCTCCCTCCTAGATTTTTGGGACCTAAGAAAAGAAACAGAAAGAAAATAGAGAACTTATTTGGGAGATGATTACTTTCTGGAAACGCATTATAATTTGGAAGGTAATATGGTTGAGTTGACATCTCCACGGATCACAAGACCACAACCACTCCAAAAATAGGTAAGATTCAATGAGCGCAATTATTCGTCATATACTTATTACTAAAAATAATGGGGGGGGGAACGAATAAAAAATAATTTTTTCAAGGTTCAGAAAGGTTACAGAAAGTAAATAAAAAAAGGGCAGCATCGTAGAAGAGGAAGCAATCCCAGAAAGCGGATGCTCTCACAGCAAACCTTTTCATCACCTCATATATTTTTGTATTCATTGAGTGTATTGTATGTATTGATGTGTAACAATTAATATGCTCGATTTTCAAGATTCATTTTTAATAATTTATTGCGACTAATTTAAAAAGTAATGATTGAATTTTATGAAGTATGGATATAAAATGGAGGGGGTATTTCTTAGAATGCGGCATTACATGTCATTATTTTACATAACGTTTCAGGTTCCTAAAGGTAGTAATCTCACCACGTATCCCGATGACACATGTGTGCTCGCTATTAATAATAACTCATCAATTGTATCCCATAAAATCTCTAATCCCATATCACAGCCCTCGAAGAATGATGTAATTGGAGGGTTAAGATAAATTCCAATAAATCCCATCAAATCACCTTTATCCTTCGTCGTAAACCTACTGACTGCCCTACAGTTTCATTTAATTATATTACTCTTACCCCTGTCGAACAAATCCACTACCTTGGACTACATTTGGACAAACAACTAACCTGGAATCCTCACAAAAGACTGAAAAGACAGGAAACTGCACGTCGATTTCGACTATTACAGCACTTACTAGACAAACGGTCTAAACTTCCAACACATTACAAAAGACTGATCTACATGACTGTAAATAAGACCAATCTGGACATATGGAGATGAGCTTTGGGGCTCCACTAAACCTTCGAATTCCTCTCGTATTCAATCCTTACAATCCAAAATCCTCAATGCTCCTTACTTTGTCACAAATAAAATCATACATAAAGAGCTTAATGTTCCCTATGTAATCGATCTAGCCCAAACCAGATATCAATCCTTCCATTATAAACTCCCTAACCACTCAAAGCCCCTAGTTTCTAACCTGGCAATCCTCCGAGGTGCCTGAAAAGAACAAGGCCACGAGACCAGCTAATGTAAAATGTCATTAGAGTGCTACCAATAAGTAGTTTCCCTACACGCCTGTAACATTCATTACACATTTACATCAATTACAACATTAGATCAGATTTACTAAATGTATTATAATGTAGAGTTGTAAATAGCAATAAATAAATATTAAAAAAAAGAAGTTTCAGAATATATATATGTGTGTGGGTGTATAATGGGCTGAGGTCTGTTCCTCCCTTGGTTAAATCCTGCTTTCGTCTATGGTGATAATGCAATTTCAGGTAAAAGTATTTGAATTTTTAATAAAAATTATTTAGTCTTGTTTCATTACCCCTCCTTTTCCGTCTTCTTCTAAAACGGCAGGCCCATCATTGTCAAAGGAGGAAACATCTTCTTTGGCCTCTTCCACCTTTCAGGCTGACAAGAGAAGGCAAAGCACGTGGGACCATCGATTTCAATTTTTTTTTATAGTTAAGTAGTTAACTAAAAATATAAGATGTCCGTAAGTTCTTGCCAATACATCTAAAGAGCCAAGGGAAAAATGTGTTAAGTAATTTTAGAAATTTTTTATATTATCGTATTCCGCGTTCGATATGCATATATTTAATAGTTATTATGTTATTTTTTTGTGTAGAATAAGAAAAAAAAATTGTTTATTGTACTAAATGCTTGCGCTTGTACAATTACAAAACCTAAAAGCGTTTCCAGTATTGTAGACCCAAAATATTTTTTAAAGAAAATTTCAAGTCGGATTCGTTTTTTCCGTCTCTTGAAACCTTTAAACACTAATTATCACATAAATAAAAAAATTCCGAGCTTGATATTTGGGGGGATATTTTTATAAATAATATTTTTATTCCTCGAAACAAATTTATAGCTCCTCACGATGTTATACAAATCCAAAGTGACTGGTATTGTTGGAAAGTTGAATTTCTACTTTTTCAATCGCTATGAATATCTTTTATATTTTATGATTTTTTTAATAGAAAAAGCAGTTTCAAATAAATAAATTTTTCTTAAACGTTTTATTTTATATTTCCAGTTCTAATTTGTTTGGAATTTTATACAATTTTCTACAGTTTAGATGGTCATAAATCTTTCATAAGTTTCGTATAGATTCGTGGCTTCGTCCTGCTTTTGAGATATTAAAACAAATCATGATTTAAAAAATTAATTTTTTTTATTACATTCAATTTTTTTTTTGTTTTTTTGAGCCATGAAAACCGAATATCTACTTAATTTCACAGTAAAAATTATTTTATCCCAAATTGCTGGATCAGTCCGGCTAAATTATTGCAGCACTCTAATTTTGGCTAATACACCCATCATAATAAATATTTGATTTGTTTTCGTATGTAGAATAACAAAAAATATAATAAATTGTATTAAATGAGTGGAAATGTATACTGTATTATAAAAAGAAAAAAAACTGCTTCTTATATCGTATTAAAAAAAACAATTGTTTTAAAAAAAGCTGTTCCAATTCGTTTTTAGGATCTTCAGAATCATCAAAAAAGTTGTATTGAAACGATGATTCCATTAAGCGTAACTCCCTTCTCTTTTTGAGGAAAATTCATATTTCTCAAAAACAGGACAATCAGAAACATTTATAAGGTTAGATTTAAACTCATTATCATATTGATGCGAAAAACGTGGCCTCATTATCAATTATTGTTTTTCTACATTATTTATAACTTGCTAATATTCCAGTCTGTTAAACTGTTAAATCGGAGTTCATAACTTTGATTTTTAACAAAATTCAATAGGATCTGAAGTAACCAAATCGTATAAACATATTACCCATAAATAGTCATAAACATATTTCCGAATAAGGTGTTAAAATAAAATTTCCAAACCTATCAGTGGCGTGATTAAATTCCTTTAAGCGCTCGACTTGGGAGCGGACTTGAGCTTTCTAGAAGCAATTAGTTTCCAGCACGCGGACCGCCATATCCCGAAGAAAGTCTTCTAGGTTATGAGCTTCTACAAAAACTGTGATCATCAACCGGGGCTGTAAATTATACTTCTTCTGCTCAAATTAATTAGACCGGTCTCTGGAGCCTGAGCAATCTCTACAGTTACTATGATAATCGAGAGACCATAATATTAATAACAGAACAATATGAATAAAAAAAACTTACATAAACTAGTATAAGTGAGTTGAGAGTTTGTTTATGTGATAGTGATAGTGTGGATTAATTGAAAATTAATAAAGTTTTAAAAAAATAGGGTATTTTTGACTTATAATTAATGACCTGGGTAGAATAGCCTGCAAAACCTTTATATGAATTTATATTTGAAGATTGTCCTTGAGGATAGCCGAAACGTCAGACCTTTGATATAATAAAAAGTGTTGAGACTAAACAAGGATACAATTTGATTTATTTAATAGTATAAGTGAGTTAAATTGTAACAGTTGGTATAATTGTGTTTATAAAATTTCTAAATGTCTTATACATAGTCTTATAAACAATCGTAATACAGTGTTATAGATTGAGATAGGATTTTTGTGCAGTAAAAAACCGAAAAACCATACTGTGCAAAATCGTGTTGTGAAAACTCAAAGCTTCTATGAAACATCTAAATTCTGCAATAATATACTTTATTGTTTAATTTATAATATACATATATAGAAAGCTTATCTAACTATGTTCGGATCAAATTAAACTCGCTAAATACTCTCAATATTTATGCAAAAATACATAAAACTTACATTTTGTCCATAATTAAAGCTATGAGAAAGGTTATTAAATGATTTTATATTCCTTTTATGAAGATTGGAATTTAATTTTCATCAATCGTATTTACTATAAAAAATATGCAATGTCAGTATTTTGAAAGGAGTATTTAAAAATATTCTTCCTAGCAAAATTCCTAATTTAATTTTCCCTAAATATTTCACAAAGTATACTCTTTGCATAGCTTTTCAATTGTGTATTAATATATAAATTCACCACTTACCAAGAAGCAAATAATTAATAAGTCAATAAAGCTAACTTCGAAAAGAATAAAATAAAAAAATATGTAGGATAGGTATATTCATATGGATCAAAAGTTTCTTTTTTGTTTTAGATGTATTTAAAATAATATACATAGGTAATATAATGTAATAATATTTTTTTTTATCTATTTATTGATATTTACAACTGTATAAAAAATAAAACAAGTAAATTTGACGATAATGACATAATGATATGATACAGGATGTAGAGAAACTACCCAGTAGTAGAACTCTAAAAACAGTTTACAACATAAGGTCACGAGGCCATCTTCTTTTCAGGCGCCTCGGAGGATTGCCAGGAATGGAAGAGGAAGCAAGGTTAGCAACTAGTGGGTTTGGGTGGTTAGGGAGTTTATTATGAAAGGAATAATATCGGATTCGGGCAAGATCGGTTACATAAGGAACAGTTAGGTCTTTATGGATGGTTTTATTAGTAACAAATTGCAGCAATGAGTTGTACCAACTGCTGCGAACACCCGTATTGCCTAATAGGCAGGGTAGGGTGATAAATAAATAAATAATAATAGTAACAAAATAAGGAGCATTGAGGATTTTACGAAGGATTTTGGATTGTAGAGGAATTCGAAAGTTTAGTGGAGTCCCAAAGCTCAACTCCGTATGTCCAGATGGGCCTTATTATTGTCATGTAGATCAGTCTTTTGTAATGAGTTGGAAGTTTAGAC
>NW_027107476.1:3059567-3095028 GCF_000696795.3 Halyomorpha halys
ATAGGAACCATTGTGGTTTACTTGGAATAATCTATTAGTAAGAAAGGAACGGATGGTGAGAAAATATGTAGGAGCTAAGAATTTACGGAGTTTGTAAAGAAGTCCCGGGATGTAATAATATAAAAAAAAAATTGAAACTCCCAGCAGCCACAAGTCAGGTGGAAGTATAAAGATCTTAAGGATGACTGGAAATCCAAATTGAAAATAATAACACTGAACGTTCTCTACAACAAGCTCATTCTAGAGAGATTTTTTTAAAGTTATCAGAAATCACTATTACATGCTTTGCAGTACTTACTTATGCACTACATATGCATTTTGTCAAAGGTTAATACTGTCCCAAAATCAGGCAATTAATGCTGTGGGGAAAATGCAAATCCTCAAATCCCATAAAAACTTATTTGCTTTTTTTTTTTTATTATTTTTTTTTAAAATTAAAAATTCCACTTTACAACCAGAAGTGACTACAATCACTGTAAATATGACCTACCAAGTTTCATTTCGAAATTTAAAAAAAAAAAAAAAAAAAAGTATTTAAAAATAACTTCAACATTAAATTTTAATATATTTCTTAAGAAGCTAATATAATATAAGATATTAGCTTCTTATTTATTGTATAAGTATTGCATAAACCTATTATATATAGATACCAATTATTTAAACTTTGAAATTATAAGTATAAATACGTTTTTGTATGTTCTTTGATTAATATAAGGAATTAATTGTTTTCCCTTAATTACTCAATGATAAATATATGGTTTCTCCAAGATCGTATTAAATGATTGTTGGCTATAAAATCATACGTTCTTGGTTGTAGTACGTTCAACAGTAAAAAAACATTTCGAGTATAAAAATAAATAGCATGGACATATAAGGTATATTAAAGAGGAAAATTAAAAAAATATAATGTACAAACCCCATTAAAGAAAATGGTTCAAATACAAAAAGCAATTTCGTTTTCAAGAGCCCAATAATCGTTAGGAATTAATGGTTAAGGACTAAACTTGTCTAAATACGGATTTTATTATGGAACGTTAAAATTAATTGTCCATTTGCTTCTATGTCTCTTAATGGAGTGTAGTAAATATAAAATATGGCAAATGGGTCTTATGTCATCTCGCTACTGACTCAGCTACCTCTGAAGCCGATTCAAACTCCCATAACTCATTACTGCTTATGAGAACGCTAAAACTCCATAAAGACAGTTATCTTCGGGGTCGTTAAGGAGGCAAAGAGTCTATTAGGGCTAAATGTGGATCGGGTATTGGCTTTTATCACCACTATGGCTAGTATTTACCTCCGTTTGATATTTCCCAGGATATCGAGCATGCGCACGCTCCCGGGTCATGCCGACCGAGAGTTATAAGATCACGAAGGACCGGAGGCTGCTTCAGTCTCTGCTAAAGTGCACTTTATTCCCCACCTCTATCTTCTCCCCGACCTGTCCTATATTCATATTCTTTGTATACCTCCTATAGATGGTGTCTATTCAAAATTTATGAAAACTTTTCGAATATTTTCACATCAAAAACGATAGATATCTAGATATAGTTCCCTGGTTATTGATTAAAAGTCAATATGAAACCATACCGTTGCTCTGGAAGTATAATAACGCAAGAGTGAAATTTTGTGAAATCGACTTAATTATTTATACGGGCTCAGAAATGAATTTACAAACATCTAGTAAATGCATTTTTGAGCCGACTAACACAATAAAGTCAATTTCACAAAGTTGCATCACTATTCATCTTGAGCAGCAATATGGCTTTTTATTTGGTTCCAATTCAGATATTTCATTGGGATCTGTCTTCATCATATCTAAAAAACCTCCAGGAAAAACGCCAACACCGCCTTAATGAATGCGATTGAGGATTTATAGGAGTTAGTTAACCAAAGTACCCCAAAACCCATCTAGCCAAATTTGTAGTCGATTAATGAGTTAAAAAGCGCCATAATAAAATATTATTAATAATCTTTATTTTTTCTGAAACAGGTCCATTTAATATAATTTAAAAGGCATTTAAAATGGACTTTAGTGCCTTTGAATTAAATACAAAAATTCAATCTAAATAAATAAAATAATGAAATAAGAAAACATCAAAGAATAACTCTACTAATAAGAAATTGGAAAAAAATTGACAAAAATACAAAAGAAAGTAATGTTTATTTAAATAAAACGTCTAAATAAATATTACAGACATGCAATAATGTTTTATATTATATATTAAAAAACAAATTAACTTTATAAATAAAAATTATACCATATCAAAATCATAAGGTATAAGGTAACTAACATTTAATAAATTATAAAACAAAAATGAACTAAAGATCATTAACGAAAATGAAAAATGAACGTTTATATACAAATTTACAAGTTTTAAATATAAATTAGTTTTAACACTAGTTGTTAAAAAGGTAACAAACATAAATAGACCGCAGTGGAGCCGGTTCGAATCCGGCATGAGGGGTCGTCTTTTATTTTTGTGATAGTTCCACGAAATCAAAACTTGACTCCCCCCTCCCCCCCTACGGTACTAGTATATGGTGGAACTCAGTAGATAACCCCCCGTACGTAAGAAATGACTAGGTGGTCTTAAGAAAAAAATAGCAAACCACACCTAATTAACCTAGTTGTTTAATTAAGTGTATGTTAAATACATTCGGACTATCTACATGGTTCCTCCCTATTCTAATACTAACTATTCTATAAAAAATACCAGAGGTCGTATAAGCTATGTATCAAGGATAAGCTTTCAAAAATACGGCTAATCGGAAAAAATTCTAATAGTCTAAAATGTTCCTAGCAAGAGCTCAACTGTTTCGTACAGCCGCAGACGGAAACTAAGGGAAGTTTACCAATGCGGTGATCTGGAAGCAGCTTCATTTCGTTTACATCCTTCAATCATTCAGTTTAATGAGTGACAGTTGCTCATTACAAAACGTCATTCGATTTTACATTTTTCACCCTCTTTATTTAATTAACAATCTGACTAATCTAACTGATTTAAGTGTAATATTATTACTTTAAACCGATAATATCGAATATTATAATTATGCATTGGATTAATGAGTTAGGTTTTTTAAACCTATTTAATTCCGTGAAAATCCCACTGAGTTTTCTCTCTATCAGCTACAGGATATAATTTGATTTCACTCGTTTGGTTTCGATAACATTCCTGATACTCAAAGAGTACTAAGTAAAAAAAAAAAAAACCTACTTATGGAATCGAAATGCAATAAAAAAGAATGATTTTTTCATTTTCATAAAATTGTGATTTCCAGACTTTCCGAGTTTTCGTTCACTTGTGAATTCTGCTTCAGGATTTTTCCGCCCACCAAAAGAAAGTATTATTATTTGGTGGTAATAGTGATAACGGGCTATTTCTATCAATTATTATTATCAAGACTAGTTTATTAACGTAATAACAGGTGGTAATTGATATAGAATAAGACCCCACCCAGGAAGTTTTTATTTATTTTTTTCCATGCCGGTGACATTAATATATTCCATACAGCAAAATATTAATTATTTGGATAGTTTGTTCTATCCCTATTTCTATTATTTATTAAGTTAAATAATAGAAATAGGGATAGTTTGTTCTATCCCTATTTCTATTATTTATTAAGTTAAATACACCTGTTTTACTAAAAAACTATAACTATAACTGTATCTGTTATACATTTTTGTTTAGAGATTTCAAATATTATAAAACATATACACATTTAGAAAAGTGAACAAAACATGAATGGTCTCCAACCGTAATAAATTTCGAGCAGTGCAATTATTAACCTCGCAAAAGGGCTCAGAAGAGTTAAACATGTTTACCTCATGGAGAGCACCTCGAAAATATACAATAGCAATCTGATAATTCGAACTAGCTGGAGGTACCACTAAATATACCTACAAAATAGTGGGGACTACGAAAGCAACATAAATGCTGATATTAAAATTATAAACTGGTGACTTCAAGCACTTGAGATCTTATGTGCTTTTAAAATTATTTTTATTTATTCTCAATTCTTTTTATGTATGCAAAGGTGGGTTATAGCCTACCTGTCTTCTGTCCCCAAACCACTTTGAATAGAAAACAAAAATTAGAGATCAATTTTCTGGTTTCATTATTACAATTTAAAATTGCATGCTACACTGTCATATTTTAAATTTTACATCACGACTCGTCCTTCTAGGCATTATTAAAATCGATCAAAAACTTTTTCATTATTTATCCAATTAGTAAGCTATATATTTTATAATTTATTCCCTTTAGATTCACCCTCTGAAAAAGAAGCATCCGCAATATGTACAAATACTATATTTAAAAATAAAATATTTTATTCTGCACTTTATGCCCAAATTTACCAGTTAAAAACAGACTGGTTTGTGATGAACTGATAAAAAATGGTTCTATTATTATAAAGAAATAACTATATAATACTCTTAAAAATAATTGCATATTTCTTTTTTAAGTCGGTAGTGGTACAGATTGTCATTTTTTATATTACAAGGAACAAATGTAAACAGAGAAAACCTTTTAATGAGATTGATCATAAAAAATTAACCGTTGAAACGTCAAAAAAGTCTGCAAATTATGTAAGTATAGATTCCACATCATAGCTGTTGGAAACGTAGGAAAAATGAATGCATAAACTAAATGTAACGATCGGTTTGCCTAACTATTTTTAATTTAAACGACAATGATATGTGCTAAAGTTTATAGCACTAAAAAAATCTTTTGTTGAAATTTTAACATATCCCAACAGCGAGTGAAAAAAATATGTGTGCTTTTCAGATTCAACAAAAACAAAAATGTTTTCGTTGTAAGTTTTCCTTTTCAACTTCAAGCCAGATGGTACGAGCCATTATCGTTATGTATATATTGAAATATAGGTGTGCTAAAGAAACTACGTTTGGACATGCGTGAGCGAAATTAGCTAATTGAATTTGATAAAATTCATATTGGACTATTGAGATATTAACTTGTGCGATCTCTGCAAATGTCATCAAAATTAAATTAGTGTTAATGGGTGTTATACTCGTCACTTGAATTTGATTACAAACCGACTTTTTGTTATTCTGAGCCCCTAATGGGATTGATATACGGGTAGGAATAAGACAGTGGTTTCGATAGGGTCATATAACAGAAAGTATCATTTTACTGCAAAAGCAGAATGCATTTGAAAAGATATTAAAGGAGTTGGAAGTTTTTAAATTAAAAAATGGTTCTCAGTCTTCTGGTTTCGAGGTTCACCAACATTAACTGAGGATTTCCATAAATGTTTGACACCTTTGTGGCCGTCCAAGTCTAGAATAGTAGGTTAGTACTCCGTAGTAAAACTGAGAGGCTATCAAAGACATTTATTTATTGTTATGACTCCTTCAAAGGTATTCCAATTCACTCAATGGAGGAGTGAAACCGCTCAGCACACTTCCATATATAAATTTTGAGGGGCGGAGGGATAGGTCACGTTATTTAGCCTGTAAAATTTAGTTCTAACCTGCCTAATTTTTCTATGGTAGTGGCAAGATGGTGTCATGTATTTGTCATGGGGGATTATATTATACTACTTATCGGCCTGTTTTCACTCCATGTATGTAGACATATGAGAAAGGGTCCTAGTTCTTATAGAGAGAGAAATACTTTATCCATAAAACAATACAATTAGTCCTCTTGGGAGCCTTCACGAGCAATGCTGCAGGATTCACCTATGGGTGTATAGAGCTGCTCTAGAATTCGTTACCCTACAGTGTCTAACACACAGAAGACCGTTGGCTACTGAATCAAAAGCCTTCATGCTATCTATTAAGATCATAGAGGTTGGCTCGTTCCTCTTTGAATTCTGGCTGACTTCCACCTCTAGCTTCGGAAGAGGATGATCCTGGTAGAGGCTGGTCTGTTCCGGTGGAATTAAGGTTGTCTCAAAGCAATATTTTTGTCAAAAACCATACCCTTATGCAGAACTGAGATGTTCGGACTTTAGTTGGCAGATTGGAATCTGGTATTTCAAGTAATACGTTAAAAATATGAAAATATTACTGTACACAGGACAAAGTGCTGTGAGTGAAAAACGAGACATTACATTTTAAAAAGTGTGAATTTTGCAAAATTTTAGAAAAGTTTCAGAGAGAGGGTTCGTGTACTACTGCGGTTGGAATGGCTAATAGTTCCTTGGAAACGAAGTCCTAGCACCTCCTGTGAAATTGTGGATAATTAAAAGAAGTCTAAATAGAGCAGCTACTTTGTTATTAGAAATAATTGAAGAAGAAATAAGAAATAATTGGCACCTGTTATAAATTAAATTATTTAATTTAAAACAGGTTCTGATAATATTAATACCTTTTTCTGTTATCCACGGGTCATCGATATAAACGAAAAATGAATAATTAATTAAATTTATGAGTCTATAAAATATCACAAATCCCTCTGATTAATTAAATTTTTAAAATATACATTCAGAATGACTTAATCCACTACCCACTGTTCCAAGCCCAGCCCCGTACAACCTGCGATATCGAGCTGAGACACCCCGAGCAGGAGGCGGCCCGGAGGTTGGTCATGGACCTCCGCTACCTGGTGCCCGTTAGGGCCGTGGGGCCCCAGCGTGAGACACTTATTAGTCAATAATTGCCGTAGCCGGCCTCACGAAGCCCACGAACCCGGCCGATAAATCCCATAGCCCCGCCTTCATCAAGTACTCCCAACCACACCCTAGCCAGCTCTTCCAGAAATATTGCTGTCTCAGAACTAAAATAAATATCTAGATCTCTTTTATAGTCCTAGGAAGAAATCTGTTTTTCATAGTGGTAGATCGGCAAGACACATGATACTGCCCACCTAATCAGTCTTCGAGCCTGAATCGCAGGGAGTACATATCGGAGACGTAAGGTTATCGGGTTGTTCTTAAATCAGGTTGAAATAACCTTAGATATTTGACTAATGAGAATTAAAACTCATAAAAGTGATAAAATCTATTCATTCCATATTTCAATACGAGACATTAGACATTTCAAACAGCAGTAAATAACTAATACAATTCACACATAATCAGGGCTAAGAAATATACAATTATATAAGTATAGAACATCAAAAATAAACAAAAAAAAATATTTTCAATGAACATTACAATCCTCAGTAATTGAATTTGTAAAAATCTTATGCTATTATTATACTCTCTTTTGAAATCAATATCATTAATTATTAATAATACGTAACAATTTTATCCATCAATTATTTTAAAATGGAGATAAAAGTAAAAATAACAATAATAAAAATTGTTTCTGTTTTATCTTTTTATTAGAGAGCTAAAAATAAACAGATTAAATGAACTGACAGTTTGTGAAAGTTAATAATTTACTCATACTATACATATTCTACATAAAAAGCAGTAGTAAAAAAAAAAAAACTTATATTTACTCAATTTAGAAACGCGTTGGCTTAAAGTAGACATTGTTGTGGTTTATTCATAATTCTGATAATGATGAAATAGCTTACCTTAACCTAAAAATACTTCAAATAACATTGACAATGAAATATATATTTAAAAAAAAAGAAGTAATTCTCTGTCGTCAAACGTTAAAATAAAATAAATTTTATTGTTCCGTGGTGCTTTAAAATATAGCGAAAGTAATTTCAGACGTTCCTAATAATAATTTCTCCGATAGAGTAAAATATAAATAAGTCATCAGGTATACTTTACCAAAAATACGAAATATAATTGGTTCAAGAGTAATTTATTTATTTTATTTATTTTTTTGTTTGTTAACCAGAAATAGTTTATGGCATCTATTAAACTGTAAACATTTAAGTAATAAATATGAGAACATCCATGAATTTACGCTTGCATTGCAGCAAGTATAATAACCCCTTTAATATAAAGGCGGTTGGGAGATAAGAAAATAAACCTGTTTGGCTTTATGGAAATTCATATGTCAACCTGCCGCATTCGGGAGCACTTGTTCTAATTTTGTAACAGCTCCTGTCGCATTTTGAATGCAACGACTTCCTCTATTATACATAGCTATTATTCACAAACTATTATTGCTACTGGCTGTCAAGTCGCATGTACGAATAAAGTTTTCTATAACACATTCCTCTTCCCTCAATCTTTCTTAGAAACGTAATTTGGAGAGGCCTGTCAGTAGAAATCATTTATTAACTTAGTCATTTGCGTTTAATTTATCTGTTTTAACTTTTTTATTTATTGTCTAGTCATTCATTATTGTTAAATCATTCATTTACTTTTTAATTTATTTATTTATTTTAAGTTCTTAACTTATTTATTTAGTTTTAACTTATTTTCTGTTTAAACTAATTTATTTGTTTTTAATTTACTATAACTATTAATATTTTATTTTATTCTTTTTTTTTTTTTTTTTTTTGCATTTCATTATAACATCGTTTAGATAATTTTAGTTGTTGTTTTTTTATACATTTTATGAGTCTACAAATGTAAAATGAATTAATGTAGCCAAAAACCTTATTCACCGTGGACTTTCCCTTTCTGATTCCTATTTCCATGAAAGAAAAAAAAACACACACCGCATTAAACAAATACTCTTAGCTAATAACTTCCCTCCCATATCATTCATAAACTTTTACATAACTACCGAAATCGTCTCACCACTTCACCTAAATCTTTACAACCACTTTCTATCCCCTTATACAGGTCTCTTTCCGACAACATCCAAAAACTCTTATGTTCTGTTATACCTAACTTTTATTGTATTGCTTTCAGACCTCACAACACACTATCTAATATTTACACTAAACTAAATACCCTATCCCTCTTCTACACCGATCACATATTGTATACTGCATCCCTTGCTCCACCCTTAATTGTAATTCTGCTTACATAAGCGAAACCAAAAACCTTTTAAAAAGCCGTATCAAACAACATAAATATTCTGTTTCCTCACATAATCATTCTGCCTCTAAACTTTCGGAACATTCTTTTTTTTATATCATTCCTTCGATTTTGACAAAATGTTTATACTTGCTACAGTTTGAAAAGGCTCATCTCTGAAAGCATCTATATCCAATTAGAACCTTCTTCCGTCAATTTAAAAACCGACAAGCACAACGTATCACTAACATATTCGCAAAAAGTTAATTTATTAAAAAAGTAATTTTTATATTTTTTTTCCGCCCACTTTATAAATTATTCTGGTTACATATATTTTCTTTCTCTCAATTTTCTTTTTCTTTCCCTATTTCAATTTTTAAATTATTAATAACTAATATATTCATATTTCTTTGCACTATATAACTTCATTTTTATTTTATTTCCTTAAGTACATTATTTTACCTACTTATTCAATTACCTATGTACACATTTTATTTTCCACTACTCTCATCACTTTATTTTATTCATTCCATTCTGCAAAAAAATTTACTTTATGTCATTCTGTTTATATTTTATTTTTTATTTTCTATATTAATTGGTTGTTACCTTGTTTTGTCCTTAGCCCTGATGAAGGCTAGAAACTCTAGCCGAAACGTTGGCACGATTAAATAAGTTATATCAACTTATTTGTGTTTTATTTTGACCGCACCCCCAACCATCTTCTCGTATAAGTCATCCACGGTCAACTATCTGTCATAATTACAAATGTAAAAAGAAAAAAACATACATAATAAATTGAATATTTGTGATGGATCATTGAAAAGGAGAAAGATGACATGACTGAGCGTTGAATTGAGATGATAAAATTGACAGGGGTTAAGAGTATAGTATTTACTGAGAAAAAAAAATGTAATGTACCTTAGCTATAAATAAAGAACAGTGTGTCGTGATATTAAATCTTAATAAATAAAACAAAAGGAAAAAAAATCTTTGTTAATTATTTTATGTTACCATTTATATTATATCTTATAACATACATATTAGTATGTTGTCTTACAGCAACATTTGGGCAGCAGTGCTTGTTAAATAAACCATTTCCCTCTCTCTCTCTCTTTATATATATATTATTATTGTATTATGATATAGATGATGCATATATTATAATCTTATTAGAGTATAATATCATAATATAATTATAAGATACCCGCTATTGTATTCGAAGTTTGCAATTCACATTATAGTTTTTCATTGTAATCGCATCTATAATCAGTTAAGGTTCGAAAAATATCTTAGAATGTATCCTCTCAGATATTTTTGGAAAATCGAAAAGAGCTGAGGCTAGACTGAGGGTGAGATAAAATCTTCTAATTTTCATCGACATGTACAGCGACAAGTTGACAATAGTTCGCATATTATAGTAGTTCATTGTAATCGAATTTTGTGACATCTAGAAATCAGTTAAGTTTCGAAAAATATACTACATGGCACATTTAGTAGTTCAAATATAATACTATATGTTAACACATTTTTGATATTGCGTTCAAAATGCACATTCAAAATATTTAAGAATCGTCTATCTAACAAAATGAATAAATTTCCCTATTTTCATACATTATCTTGATCTTAGCTATATTGAACATTAAAACCCACGTCTTAACATACCTTGAGCATCCTATAAATTATAATATAAACAATTTTATTGTAATTAGCAATAATAGAAGGGGTAAGTGAATGAAGTGGCTATGTAACATGTTTTGAGTTTTTGAAACATAGGTGTGAATGACTCGGGTAGGTGCCCATCTAACTAGTGTGAGCTACTCTAACCTTAAAATCCAATTAATAACTGAGATACCTAGATGTAGAAGGGGCTGTGTACACTTCAAAACATAACAAAATATTTTAAAATTTAAAGATAAAATTGTTTCAGCAATATTAATAATTAAATAAAACGATCTGAGTTTCGGCTAATACGCTATCCTCAGAAATTTCAGTGGCGTATCCAATACAAATTCATAGACTCAAACTTCCATGGTAGAGGAGGTTTGAGCCTAAAATTTTGTACTGGAATGTACAACTGAAATTTTTGTTCCTGAGAATAGCAAATGACACGAAACGTAGAACAGTTAGCTTATTAATTAATATTAGTGAAAAAAAAATTACTTTTAAATTTGAACAAGTTTATAATCCCCTTAAATAAATTGTCAAACACCTTTCATGTCATTTTTAAACGCATTTAACTCCGCATCGATAAGTATTAGAAACCAAAAATTGGTATCATTTGACAGAGAAAAAAAAGTCGCATTAGAGAATGCAAAAATGATGTATATATGTATATATGGACTCAAGACTTAAGTAAGCGAATTGTGTTGAATTTTAAGTATATTAATATTGGTATCTGGTGAGAGGAACAAGTCCGCCGATTGGTCCTTTTTGCCAGCCCCTGACGGCTTTCAGAGTTACCGCCGCGTACTAACCAAGGTGGGACTGCTCAAACTGCCAGGTGGGACTCGAACCCACAACGATACAAACCGGGCGCTCTGGATCTACGTCCCAACCCGCACGTCTGGCATGTCACTAATTTTAAGTATAAGATGTTGATGTCATGATTCATAATGCATCGCGCTGCAATAATAGTGATAATTAATCTGCTGGGCCTGGTTTTTTTTCCCCTAAGTACTATAATATTACGGCTTTAAAATCCCCCAACAACCGGTGGAAACATTCTCTTTTTTCCCTAAACGGTTAGGGTGTTTTTAATTATTTCGTGATTATTCATTTTTACCAATGTTTACTATAAAACTTAACTGTTGGTAAATTTGTTTTCCGAACTAATTTACTATAAATATACACGATAAAAGGTGTGATGTTACTTTTGTAGAATGCACTGCGAACATTCTCGTTCGACCCCTGCCAACCGGATACGAACCGAATGATATACTCCGAAGGAAATATTAGGGCAAATGTACCATCATGAACTTTGAAAAAAAATGCGGTGTATGCACGACTGGCTGTACCTAATAAGAAGAAAGCCTTTAACACTTGACCGTTAAGCCGATGAGTAATTGTTGTCTACTTGCAGAGGGAGCGGTCTGTAATCCCGAAGTAGCTGTTCTTGGCTAGCGGTAGCGATGTATTCCTCCGAGATAAGTATGAAATGTTAATTACTGTAAGGGTCGGTAAGTAGTCGGCGGGTATCTCGTAGCAGATCTGGACTCGTGGCCCCGGTTACTGATGGGGGTAGTTTTTCTGATATATTTTTTTGCCCGCTCTCGAATGAAGGAGATCAGCGATAAGGGGTTTGAAGAGGAAGGTCAGATGATTAGACGAAGCTGGGGCAAGACGAAGCTAACTAGGCAGCCTAAATAGCCAGTACATTAGACAAGTAGCGACATTAAGGCCACTTTCCAAAGGATCCTCTTTTTCATCGCATATTTCCCGATGTAGACTTTCCCCGATCTAGAGGGAAGCGGCTATTATGCAGGGTCCTCTGACTGGTTCAGGTATTTGTGCTAGTTCCTGTCTTCAGTACCGGCTATATTGAATGCTTACCATTCCTTTATTAAATTAAAAATAACTATTCATTATCTGCGAAGAAAATATAGTGGGCTCCTTTCCTTAAAAGGTGCTGCTATCAAAGCGCTAACTAAAAAAGGACTCTGTGTCATTAATGAAACAATAATTAGGCAGTAATGTTCCCTTTAGATAAAAAAAAACACGCAAGGATTGAGGTAGTGACCAACTTTTTTAAAGTTCATGAACTAATTTAATATCAAATATAGAGAATGCACTGTGATTGGTCAAAAAAATTCAAGTTAGATTAACAATTTTTTCTCTAAAAATTACGGCGACATCAAACTTTTCTCTGTTATTACTTTTGATTTAAACTATTTTTACAATAAAAAGACGACAACCCTTGAAGGGTAAAGGTTTAATATTTTGTAATTAAGGACTGATTCTTGAACAATGGTTGTGATTTTCACTTCACGCTCAATCACCAGATTTTTTTCCCAAATCAAGAGTACCTAGTTTATCCAGGCTGAATTTGCTCCAAGAAAGCTTCTAAATCCACAAGGTTGTCTTACAGCTAATTTAACAGAATATACAATAAAATGAAAACAAAAGTAAATAACTGTTAAGAATTATAATGTTCATATAATTTTTTGTATATTTAATACCAGATCAGCCTGGTGGTCCTTACATGGTTAATGTAAGAGGTACATTTTCTTTTTTTAACAGTTGACAATGGGGGGAAGGGCAGTCTCATACAAAAGAAACTCCTAACTTTATACAACATTCTAAATTAAGACAAAATAAGTAGATTAAAATAATGATTCCTAATAAAAGTGAAATTAATAACAAAAACATTTATGAATTTATTGAAATAAATAAATGACTTCAAATGGAAAAAAAAGTTAGTTTAAGAAAAATATAAAGAAAAAAAAATTAAAATTAAATAAAAATAATATTCATGGAATTTGTCCTCAACACCCTTTAAATTCAATTTTTGTTCCAGTATTTTTATCAGGTATTTGTTAATTTATTTATATAGGCATATAAAGTTGTTTTTAATGCATATTTGTGCTATGTTAAATCAAAAATATACCTCTAAATTTAAATGACAAGATTTTAAATAATTTATTCACACCCAATTCAGAGAATTTTAAAATATACAGTCTTTTAAACAAGAGTTAATTATGCTGGTATACGTAAATAAAGTTTTGAAAATTTTGGCTGGTTTATTGGTTTTATTTGGTGTTGAAACCTAAAATTTACTAATTTTTTTTTCAATTCCTACAGATTTTTCATAAATTCTTGGTGTATATTATCACTTTTGTATCATGAAAATCTTTTATTGCTCCTGGGATAATTGTGAGAACAACTTCAAGATCTAATTAACAACAATACTGCAAAATTTACAGTATTATATTTTAAATTCAAATTGAGCTTAAAATTTGAATTGAAACCTTGGATTCAAAAGAATCCAATTTGTGCCATTACATTTTTTCTTTATTTAGTAATTACATGTTGCACATGATGGCAACATCTATCAGTCGGTGCCAAAACAACATACATAAATTGAAATATGTGTTGATTACACTTTTGATTATTGGGGCTTTGTGGAGGCTACTACAGTTTATATGCTAGAATTTTACAATTTTAAAATTAATTTTAAAGAAAAACTTTAGATTTAATTTATATAACACAAATACTAAAATTAAAATAAAATAAGAAAATAATTGAATTAGGAAAATTATGTAAAGAATAATGATGATAGAATTTAAAACTATTAATTTATAATAATGAAGGTAATAAATTCATATGAATTTTGGAATGGATCGGTCTAGTTATAAGAATATAATATACAACATAGCACCTACAATATATAACACAATATACATTTTACTGAATAGTAAATTTATATTATATGAAGAATACTAAAGACACATTGCAATATACATTAAATGAAACTAAAGAGCGTTTAAACTGAAGAGCAACTAAGGTATAAAGTAAAAATAAATAATACAAGAATATACTAAAAATAAAGATCTAAAAATAAAAATACACACATAAATAAAGCTAAGCTTATTCGAGTAATAATGATTGATGTCGCCAAGTAGGAATAAGAAAAGGCACAGGCAGTTATTTAGTTAAGTAAAAACAAGATTCATAAAAGTAATAAAACACCCAGTCAAAGTTTTTTTTCTTTAATTTGCTTTGTAACTGATATATTTATTATTTCTTAAGGTAGATGATTAAACAAATATGGTACCATATAGTTTGAAGTGTTTCCTAAATCTGTTTTTATACAGTGGTTCAATAAATTTAGTTGTTTTTTTCTGGCATTTTGTAGGTATCTATTTACTTTTCTGAATAAATTATTATTTATGAATTTGAGTTTGTAAAATTTATGAATTTATAATTTTATTAATAGATATTATACGTTACAGAATAATAATCCGTACTGGGTATGTTACATACAGTTCATGACAGTCAAAAATGGTCGGTGGAACAAACCTTATAACGTCCTTTTAATACTATAAAACTTTAAAGTTAATCAAAGGATAACTCCAAGAGCTATAAGAGATCTTCATAATTTGTTTGGTACAAAAATGATATTATATATCAAGAATTAACATAAAATCAATGTGTGATTAAAGAAATTGGAGTTATTAATTCATGAGCAGGGTAAAATATAGCGAGTACAAATATTTATCTATTGTCAGTTCTCAAAACATTAAGAATTGAACTCAAATGTGTAGATGAATTACTTGTTGTGTATCAAGCTCCCATTAATTTGTGCCCAAAAGCTTAATTGGATGGATCAGCCAAGCCTAGCAAGCTTGTTCCATCTAATCCAAATGCCCAATCCACTTTCTTATTTATTTTATTATCATTACTTTCTTATTTATTTTATTATCATTACTTTTTTATTTATTTACACATGTGGGAAATAGCTATAGTTTGGAAAATGTGTAGACGCACCTTCATATGTTTTACCTCAACAAGAACGTCCCTATAACAATTTTTTAGGGAGAAATGAGCAAAATCTAAAATTCCCAACCATTTTGACCACATTACCCAACTATCTTGAAATATATTAATTTTCCCAACCACATTATGAAATGATTTTATACAACGCTTGACTAGTTCACTCAAGATGGCTCATTCAGGTTTATTATTCTTATTATGTTACTTGGAGGAGGAATTATAATGGAGGAAGTAAGCTGAGAATGTGAAACCAAAAAGGCTAATCTTATGATGAACTCCAGGGGTATGGCAAAGAAGTAGGAGCCAGTCACCGTATGCCTTCAATTACAGTTAAAATTTCATTGGAAGATATTCTGTTATCTTGTTAAATAGATAGTGAAGTTTAATGTTTCTTTATCTTAACCCTTGTTTCCAATCTCATCATTAGTTTTTTTTAATTATTTGTAATATATTGTTAAATATAAAATAAATTTTATAATTATAAGTCTATGAATTATAAGTCTTTGCTTTATCATTGATAACATCATGGATACAACAATATAGATCTTTTATTCGATTCATTCGCTTTAATTCTGGATAATATTATAATTTGTGGTAAAGTTGAGTTAGACAACCATATCAGATTAAAACTTTATAGACTTAGTGTTATTGAAAGTTATGTGCATACCTTGTCTAAACCCATTTTAAATGACATTACTGTCTTGTTTTTATATTGTTTGAAAATAAACTGTATACAAAAATATATAATAAAATTTAATGTAGTATTTATTTATTTTTTCACTTAGCCATGATGATTTTTTTAATTAATGAATATGTTTTAATCTCAAAGTTTTTTTCTTATCAATATATACTCAATATTTCTTTTTTTGGGTTATTTTTCCACAACTATTGAACCTAATTTGATAATAACCTGATAATTTTTTTATCTAAATCCTAGCAATAATTTGGTAAAACATTTAAATGATAAATAACAAAATTCTAACCAAAACTCTGAAATTATACTTATTTAAAACCTTTGAACTTATTGGTTGTAATTTCAAAACATTTAATTGAATTAAAATGAATTGTTATTGGAAAACATCACCCAAAGCAGTGAACACTTTTTAAATAGACCCAAACATACTTATTCCCGTTTATCAAAACTTACAAAATATGACAATGAAAAAATATTAAGAGCTCAACTCCTTTAAGAGAAAATTAATTCAATATTATTTAACTCAATTTGATGTGTTTTTGAAATTATTGACTAATTATTACGATACTCCACATACAAAATTATTGTATACATAAAGTAACTAATATAAAAACAACAAAATAAATGCAAAACTAGAAATAATATGGAATTGAATGGGTCAGGGTAACAATATGATAAGCCACAAATTTTGAAAAATTCTATTCTTATTTAATGTTTTATATTTTCATATTTCCTGATATTAGAGGTAAATATGTTGAAAATATTATATTAGTCAAATAAACACAATATATAGCTTTATAGAGAAACAATGAAGCATATTGCACAAAATACTAATTTCCTTCCAAACTATGGCTTCCTATTCTTGCATCAAGCCATTCATTAGTACATATAGGTTGAGATATTCCATTTTGACTTAATTCACTTTACTACCTTACTTTTATTTTTGTTACTGTGGCACAGAAAATCTAATGAAACCCACACAATTTCCTTTTTCATGTTTTAATTAAGTATTCCTTATTCATAATTATTAATATAGATACTTCTTATGAATTACTGATCAATGAATATCGTCATTATTGGCTTTTATTATTTCATGATTTTTTTATTTTTTTTATTTTATCTAGATAGATTTTATGCAACACATAATACAATTTCCTTCTCCTATCATATTTCTAATTGAATGTAATTATTTTTCAAACAAAATAACTACTACAGTATTTAGTCATTTATCCTTATAATATTATTCTTATTAATTACATCGCATAGCAAATTAAGGTCACTATTAATATAATTAAAATCTATGTTATTTTGTAATGAAGGAAAAATGTATTCTTCTTATTCTTATAGAGGCATCACTGGCACGTGAAGTGTTTTGTGTTGAAAGAAAGATGCCTTAGTACATAATTAAATCTACAATTATAATTAGACCTACTGAAAACAATAGAATATGGCATCTGTGTGGAAATAGTGAGATATGAGGGATTTGGGATATGGGTCTCTCAAACTCTGTAAAGTGGATTGGCTAAGGCCTAAAAATGGAAGATTATAGGGATCTTTTAGAAGCATACAGGAATACAATAAACACTATAATGATAAGAGAGCCCAGATTTAGGGGGATAATTTACTGAAAGAAAATAAGCTGGAAAGAATATAGTAACTATTGTAGATAAGTTTGCCTGATCAAAATGAGCCGACAGTGTAACATCCTATGCTCACTGACATGCATGGTGTGGTGGCAAAGAAGAACTAAAGTCTGTCTACAGTGGAAGGCAAAGTTGCCGCCTGACTGCGAGAATCAGGAAGCATTAGGTAAGGATACAGTAGAAAGGCATTGTGCGGGCAGTCAGAAATGTCTGACTCATCTGACCTCTCATACCTGAGGAGTCCTAGAGCTGCACTGTGGCTTGAGTAGTGACATCAGGAGCAGGATGCAGTCCCGTCAATAAGATGGGCAACACCACAATAAAACCTTTATTGATGTTCCCACAAATAAATTATCCAAAAAGCATGTAAGAAAATAAAAATAAGTAAATATAGTTATTTAATGATCAGCAGTAGGAAATATATAATCCCATTGGTAATACCCCACAGCTGCTGACCATCCTGTAATGGGTAAAAAAAGTAGCATATTAAGGGTCTGCTTTGTCCGTTATAGATGATAAATTGACTTTACATTTATTTAGTGATTAACATCAAGTATGATCTAAGAATATACATAGAAAATAAATGTTGCATTGCTGTATTCTAGAGAGGTATTGAGTTGGCACTATGTCTCAAACTTCTAGTGCCTGACAAAAGTTAGTATTTTTTTTTTTTAAATGTTTTAACTTCTTGCCTCGTATATAATGCAGTCATCTAAATCTTCCCTCTTGATGCCTTAGATAGTGATTGGAGTTACATCAATGCTTCTTTATTTTTTTCTTCTCCTTTTATTTTAACATCTATTTTATTGGATATCTTTTTGATTTAAGTAACTTGAACAATTACTTGAAAATTAATTAATCTGCAATTTTCATTGTGAAATTGCCTTAATCATGGTGATGACATATAGATTTTTTTGTTATAACTCTTCTTCTTATTTATTTATTTTTTTATATATAGGTGTCTTTTATCACTACGTTATACCGATTAATCACTATACATTTTGTTTGTTCTATTAACTACAAAAATGTATTTACTGATTTAAAAACTAAGCCATGTGTACAATAAGCAAAAATAGACATACATAATGATTACTAAGAAGCAATATTAAAATATGGAAAAATTAAAATAAATAAATAAAAATGAATAGTGATAACCTTTAATAGCTAAAATTATGAAACTCCTTACTAAAATTGGTTGAAATACACATCAAAAAATGTCTATTCAATAAAATTGAGTCTTACATAAAAATTTAATCAATGTAGTTTGGTACCATGTCATATACAGCGTGTCATCTTTGTAAAACAATTCATGTTTCATATAGGATAACTATTACGTATACTAAGAGCTGGACCTCTATTATTAAGAAAAAATAAAATTATCTATTTTAACTATTAGGAAATCAACAGAGCTGCTGACAATTTTAATATTTTTTTTATAAAGAATTTATCAGAAATTGTTGAACAATCATCAATTTTATTCACTTATTATTTAATTTTGGTTCTTAACCCTAGCAGCACCAAGGTAGTATTCATTACGGCCTACTCCAAGGGGGGGGCTCGCCGAGCCCTACACTTCCCAAGACGACCTCCACAAGCCCTCACTTGATTTTAACCCTTATATCATTAATTTTCCTTTTATGGTAAACTTACTCTTTTAAAATATAATAATTTCTTCTTACTTTTGTAAATAAGATGGTAGAATAAGGATTATTTAAAAAAAAATAAGGACCTAAGATTTCTATATGCTTTATTATGAAAATGTTTTAATTTGGAATTAAAAAAAGAATAAGAATACATGATACAACAAAAACCTAGGTTCGCTGAAACTTTAATTATTTTCAATTTCATGAATATTTTAAAACAAAAAAAAAATTCTATTGTCTGAACTTAGGTATAAGAATAAAATGTTTATATTTACAAATGCTCATCACTAGATTCAGCAGGTTCACATGTGTCAACTCTTTTCAGAACAACTAAAAAACCAAAGAAACATATCAGTCCGAAAATATTTTTAAGTAAAAAAAACTGAGGAAATCAGACCAGTAGTGAGAGTATGGGCGAGCTGGTGCACTTCCGTGAGCAGCCAATCAGAAGCCAGCATTTTGATGAACCTCAGGTCCCTTCCCTGCACCAAGGGGGGGGCTCCACCCGCCCTCATCTCATTTTTCTAACACAAATAATTTTTCGTACTCTTCCTCCTTATCAAATATTTTTCAAATCAATTCCAACATGTTGGTAGATAAATTTTAGGCAAATAGATTTTTTTCCTCGTCTGTAAAAAATTTTTTGAGAGCAGTATTAAAAAAAATCAGAAGTGAGGGCTCGGCGAGCCCCCCCCTTGGTGCTGCTAGGGTTAATCCAAGAGATATATATCCTTGAACATTTTGCTCATGTTGAGAAATAAATGCCTATATTTTGCTAGTATTCCGTCTGTTTTGTTTATATTTTTCTCTACCTTCCATTAGCCCTTTGATGTTATTGCCGCTTGTTTATGTTACTTCCTCTTTTACATCTCCACCTATACTCAATTCAGTTTTGCTATCACCTTCTCGCAGTGGTAAGACTGAGCATATCTCTCACCAGTATACTCCTTGCGTGACATCTTTTTTCTCTCATTTGAGCATTTTGCTCACCTGGACACCTCCTGCGTTTCATATATTAAATCATGAGCCGAGGCAAGATGGTCTTACAGCTTTTATGAAATCTGGATTCTTCAGCCTCTAATGGAAGATCTACTATTTACAATTTCAATTTCGAATTGCATTGAAACTAATCATGAAGATTTTTGTCATCACAAATTATGTATAAAAAAAAAGTACAAATCATCTACAATGAGATAAGTGCTCACAGAACCCCTCTTAGGGGACAAAAAAGTAGGACCTCCTGCCGCATCAATATATTATTTGTTTTTGAATTTTTATTTATTGAATTTCAGAAATCTTATTTTATTGCATTTGTTCTCTCATTTATTTTAATCATGTACTCAAAATCAGTCAGGAACGTTTGTGAAATAAATTACAGACAAATGTTTACTGACTTTATTGTGTACATGAGAGATTATAGATAATCGGAAAATCAGTCAATGGACAAAAAACATAAAAATTTTTTTATAATACAGTACAATGTTGCCCCTAAAAATGTGAGCTAAAAATCAAGTAAAATATATTGATTTGTGATTATGATTTTGGTGATAACAAGTACATGGCCCTTATACAATATTACTTTCTGAGTATAATAAAAAAAAAAAAAAAAACATTCTTACGTTACTAAAAAGAATGAATTGAAAAATAAGAAAAGGTAATGTGTTGTAAATAGAATTTGGACTTTAAATCATTATCAGAATTCTGAGCTCACAATAATTTTACATAGATTTTAATAGAATGTAAATTGTTTTCCCTAATTCTTTCTAAGAACATTTAGCACAACTATATTAGTTTATTCTGAAGCCTTAATAAAAAATTAATGAAAGCTTAATAACTATAAATTTCATTTTACATAACAGTGCCTTTTTTAACATTTATTTTACTCTTTCCACATTATAATTATTCTCTATTTTGCCTTTTTGTGCATAACCTGCTCATTAGTAGTTTTATAACAATTTTTAAGCAAAGGGCTCAACAATTTTGATTTTCAAGTTTGATGGCTCAGATTTTCACCAAGATGTGATTCTTTTGAAACAATTTTATTCCAAAATACTGAAATTAATTTAATACTTTATTAGTTCAATTTACTTTTATTTTATTCTCTTAAAAATGAACTTAATTTAAATCTATCAAAATGTACTATATGAAAAATAAAGAGGTAAAGAAACTATATATATTAAATAATATATTTTAATTAATTGAAAAATGTAAAGAAAATACTGAAAATTTGGTTTATAAACCTATAGACTACAATATCCTGCAAGAAGATGGTCATGTAATTGAGACAGATTTCTGAAATCTAGTATGAAACCTATATCAACATGAACAAAGCAATGCCCAAAATAGCCAGAGACTGTGATCCATGTCAAAAATAATTTTAGAAGTTGTATTCAATTCATAATAATAAATTTCAATAGCCAACTAAATTTATATAACGTAGAAGATATAATATAGTAGGAAGCATATAATTAAAATAACTTAATTTTCAAAAAGACCATTAGCTAGCTTATTATTATTTGAGTGACAGACCATAGTGTACATGCTTAGAACTAGTTCCACTAACCTTGCACCCTAAGTGGTTGGTAGTTCTGAATTGTAGCTTGGTGGTATCAGAGTACCATTTCTCAGTCCTGTAATAAGTAATATTAATAAAAATAAAACAATAAGAATAGATTATAAAAAATATTGACATAAACATATATATTGGTAATAATAATATTCAACATATTTTTAATGAACTTTCATTCGATCCTCAATGATCAAATTAAAGAACCTTTAAAATATAATCACAATAATTTAATTAAATACCTAATCTATAACCACTGATAATAATATATAATAACTATCAAGTCAAATGAAGCGAAATAATATTTGGAAAAAAAAATAAACATATATCTTTCTAGAATCTATTTTGAAAACATAAACATTTGAATATACATATACCTAAGTAATTTCTGTGGTAGTAACGTATCAAGTTCCAACAGAAACCAATTTTACTAACACAGTTTTTATGATTTGACATACGTAATAATTTTTGTATGGTAATACTTTGAATTTATACTTTAAAAGTTGATTCAATTAAACAAATATTATTTATTAAAATAAATAATTAAATTTTTGATTAAACCAATTTCTTACCTCCTTGCTGCTGTGATGATATCCCTAACCGGAAGACCTGCATGGAACCAGATAACCAGCAGAGATACTAAAACTTTCTTTTGATCAATTTTTTAATTTTTTTTAATTTTAAATCATAAATTTTAACATATCAAAACACTAATGAGTATATCTTTTTTTTTTTATTTATTAGGCATAACTACATAGCAATTTTCCAATAGCAAAATAAAAATATTTTTCGATGGGAAGCGAGCTCAAATTTGTGAAATTGCGTTCTTTAACTGTGATAATAATCATCAATATTTTATAATTGATAAAATATACTGACTGATTTTCGGTGTCAGGTATTAAAATTTCTGGAAAATTTAAGGTCTTTCACATTAACTTATTTTTCCTACTCAATAATTTGTCTTAGATTCTGCTTAAAATCTCAAAAACATCATGAAGAATTATTAATGTTGCTTGTACCTTACACATTCTTGTACATAGATTATGCAATTCCGATAGGAAAGGTAAGGGGTTTATAATTGAAATTTGACATTTCAAGTCACTTGGATGTTTGAACTTATCGTACAAATTTTTCCTATTCATGCATGTTAGTGAAGTTTACTTGCAGTTAAGTAAGTATCCAGCCAAAAGTGTTAAAAAATAATACTTAAAATAGAAGGTAGTAAAGAAAGATAATGAAATACACTCATTATTTTACACTATCTTGTATTTTTTTTTTTAAATTTATTTATTGATATTCATAACATACAATAAGTAAATATAATCTTGGTTGTACTCCATTGTAAAAATTTAAAAATAATTTTATCTTTAAAACTCATATCATGAGTATTCTGTTATCAGACCTTCTTAGCAAGACTAATGGGATTTCATGATGGTTTCTCATCCAAAATAGAATGTATTTGACTTCTTACATTTATTAGACATCATACAGATATAATAATATACAGATAAAAAATCTTTCAATCATTTATTTAGTTAGAAATATTCTTATTTATTATTACAAGAGAAGAATTTGAAAAGAGAAAGAAAAATAAAATAAAACAAAACAATCTCTTATTTAAAAAAAAAAAAACGGTTTATCGAAAGTGTGTTGTGAACATAAGTTGCAGTACAAAAACTCTAAATGAAATAATTTATGCGAGATTATTGTTTTATTCTATTATTGTTGAGATTGTGCAAGGTTTTTATTATTTCAAACATGTGTTAATTCTACAGAGCTATTTTAATGTAAAGATGAAGACATTTCATGAACAATTATATAGAAAATTTATAGAATGATGTTTTCAAAATGATTTTATTGACATGTGTAGTACCCCTTTTCTTTCAACAGCTTAAATATATTATATAATATGTTTTTATTCAGGACTCTTTTAGTAAATGATACCAATAGAAGTTTACTGCAACATATGAAAATAGAATTTAAAAAGGAATAACGAAATCAGTAAATTATAAACCACATACTTTATTTATAATAAATGGAATATGGTCCGGGTGTGGTCAAATTAAACTCAAATAGTAATATTATGAACTATTTTTATTTGAAGAGATTTCAAGATAAAATTAGCTGTGGAAGACTCCTCTCCTCTTTGTAGATGAAACAATTCTTCTCTTGAGGACCTTGAAAGTCATCTTCTGAAGTGCATTTCATCCCTCATGAGCAGTGAATGGCATTCGCAACCACTGGTTTGGGCAAATCTGGTTCTTGGAAGTGAGACGGGAAATCAGAAATCTGTGTGGCAGACAAAGGTGTATGTAGTCTGAATACCTGAGTTTGAACATTCCAGAGATGAGAAAACTTAAAAGAGACAAAGATCAATGGACAAGGTAGACTGGGACTGCAATTCCATTACTTCTTAGGTAAATGTAAGAATCCGGGAAAAAAATCTTCTTGAATAATTGAAGTGGCTGGAAACTATTGATGAGAATTAGCTGATGATTTCAGAAAATAAATATTTTTGTTGACCAAATCAATTTATAGTTGATTATCTATTTCTTTCCATTCTAAATAATGTTGCTTTTCATTAGACTCCTCAAATCTTCATGTTATAGTGAAATATTCCCAACATTAAGAAGTCAAAGACTTTATTTAGAGGCTGAAGAACTTAGTGCAATAAAAGGTAAAAATCCGGTCCATGGTAACAAAACATTTTTATTCAGATGTCTCATTCTTGGAACAACAATCTTCAAGATAAGCCTAGATTATGTAGTGTATCAGTGATGGATGATTCTGAATTATTCAAGTCTGTTGTGAAGACCCAAATATTATCAGCTGAAAAGGGGCTCTTAAAGGTTTGAGTAGGCCACCATTCAGAAATTTATGACCCAATGATACACACCCGTCCATAGTTCACACTTGGTCAAAGAAAAATTCTCAGAAATGGAAGTTGTTAGCATAGTTCCCCACTCTATTTACAGCCCTGGCATTTCACAATCAAGGTATTTTAAGCCAGCAATTTTAAAACAACAATGATATCAAATCAGGATGTGAAGAGTAATTTGCCTCGAAAACCAAGAACTAGAATCAGCACCTTCAACCTGTGTCACAAAGATGGGTTATAGTAATGGATAGTGATGGGATAGCTTATATTTTGGATAATAATTTTTATATGTAGATTTTGTACTGAAATTTAAAGAGAACTTAATTTATGCTCAAAGAGTTTGGTCACTATATCCCTCACAAATTTGTTGTAGCTCATCCCACTTAGCACAATTATCAAAATATTAATTTTATTATATCATTAGTATAAATTAAATTTAGTTGGTATAAGAATTTATTAATAATAAATTAATTACTTGCTGTATTATTACATTTTATAATAATGCACTAATTTCTTTTATTCAATTAAGTAGGTAATTAAAAACTTATCATACTGCAACACTATAATGTGCCCCTTGATTAAGCACCTTTAATTATTTCTTTTCATTTCAGAATTTCAAACCCAGACTACTTGACCCAGATTCATACAGAGTTTCATTTAGCACTGTCGTAACAATATGATTTCATTTATATTGTTAACATTTAATTCTATTCCTTCTGAGGTCAAAATGAGCAATAAAGACATGAATTTGATTTTGGAAACAAATAAAATTATTTCTGTTCTAAAATTAAATCCAAATAAAAGTAAATTGTAAAGTTGTAGTCGTTGGAAATGACAATGCATGTTCAGTATGCTAGTATGCTAGATAGGAGGTTAATAGATAGAAATATTGGCAAATTTTACTGGTATTCACCTTAAATCCTCACAGAATGGAAAATGCCTAAGACATTTTGCTTGCAATCATGTAGGTAATGTCCTAAAAGTGTTTTCTTAGATTCTTGTAGAAACAGATACTACTCTGTAAGGTATTTGCTTAAAGTTGAGATGGTAACCAGTTTTTTTCTGATCCCTCTAAAACAGAAAACACATTAAATTAATAGGTTGTATTATGTATGATTGCATAATTCAATTTGTTTACTACCTTTTTCTACCATTGGTACTTGAAGGTGTACATTGATATTTATCTTGTGTGCCCGTTCCATGTGGGATTTGATTATAAAAATTTGGAGATGAGGGGCCTCCTCGAGATGATTGTACAGAGAATTAGAAAAATAAAACAATTAACAGTTATAGATGAAGATAATAGTAAATAACAAAAAACAGTCAGAAGTCAAGAAAATAGTTGGGGAAGGGAAGGGTGTGGAAGAGAAGAAAGGAGTTATAGGGTAATGTTAATCATGTTTTTGGAGCCTTTCCTACCCTGCCACCTCAGGATTGAAGAAATCAGGGAGGTAGCCAGTTCTACATGTGTTTGCTATATATCCTAGCAAAAATACTGAGGATATAGGAAGGAAGAGAGGTCTAGAAATACAGAGTGGAATAATAACACAGTGCATAATTCCCAAAAATATTGATAGAATATACTTATCCAGTAATGTTTATTATTACTCATTGTCTCCGATGGACATTACTCCGTAAGGTGGATAGTATAGTTTAGTCAGGTTTCTGCTAGTAGTACCTCTGGGCTTAAAAATCCCATCCAGAGATGATAATCATAATATGTTAGCTTTTAGAGGATCAGAAGATTCTATCCTGATCTTTATTAATTGAAATAATATGTTTATAAATACAGAAATCCAATGAATGGTAACAAACAAGTTTAGGTTTAAGTATTTACACAAGTATTACAAATTAATATGCAAAGAGAGTTTGGCTGATGTTTGCAGTGGTTCATGTTTTAGCAATTAGGTGGTCTCAGTTTGGCCCATAATGGTTCTAGAGTGGTGACCAACAGAACTAGCAGTATTGCTACTGGCTAAAAGAGTAAATTAACTTTTTCTAGAAAAGTAGAAATAACATCTAGGAGTATCCTCTCTCTTTATGTCATTCACAAACACCAGTGCCACACAAGAAAGTATTTAGGATTCGTTCTTCCCTTAAAGTAAGTGTTGAGGTCATACAGTCATAAATATATTTTGAAAAGTATACATAATGGTCTTTTAAATTTGTACTTTCATGAAGCAGTAACTAGGATCCTTACTTGGATTTTTTTTTTATAGTTAAAATAGTTATTATTTAGCTTAAGTCCTCCATTTGGGGAACTATACAGTCCCTGGTTGGGGAGGGGGGGGGTCAACATTTTCATTTTGTGACTCATTAATGAAAGAAGAATAGTTATTATTCCGAGGATATTTGAACTTCTCAACATATAAGACTAATACTTGTGACTTCATTCGGAGGTATGGACATACAAAACATAATCTTGCTTCCAACCTGAAATGAAAAGTGTTTGTCTCCCAAATTAAAAATGTCAGCCAGGTATAGTCTAGGAAACGAAACAACTGAAAAAAATGGGCAGTTCTGATACTTTGTTTTGGTCTAGATTTACGTTAAAAATATTATGGCTGAAGGAATGGTTGTTCTTTGTAATGTTTTTACTAGGGTCTAACATTTAGAACTCATAGACAAAAAACCGAAAGAAATTTTTAGAAACCGAAAGAAGATTTATTATTAATTATTTTATCAAGCTAATTAGCTGCTTAGTAACCATTTTAGAGCCATCAGAAAAGTGTTTCCGTGCCAAATTTGGAATATTTATCACAGTCTTAGTCAAAATCTGAAGAAAAAAAATTGTTTTTTTGTTTACTGAGGATTAGGACATACTAATTAACCGAATTCATAGATCATGATACTTATTCGACGCAGAATGTAAACTAATATACGCTGTTTAATTTGTCACTCAATAACGTTTTCGCTAAGATTTACCATTAGAAGTTAAAGAGGAAAAAGAAAAAAAAATACCTGATGCGTTACTGTTTTAAATTAGACACCTAATTAGTTAGAGGTTTATAACTGCTAGACATGTGTTTCCGTGTTATGTGTGATAGAAACTAATGTTTAAAATTATTAGCAGATGTATGTTTCTACAGGCCGGATTTTATGCTTTGGGCTCCTATACTTTAAGGTATGCAGTGTACTAATGGGCTAATTCGTGGGGGATTTTCGGCAACGGAATTTGGGTACCGTTGTAGTAGGGAACTTAAGCTTTGCTGCCTTATTTTATGTGAATAACCTAGATAATTATTCTCAGGTTCCGACAGAAACCAAACTTCCAAGACGTTAAAAATTGATGCTGACGTCAGACAAACGCCCCCTCTTAGAAAGCAACGAATGACTTCACGGGCCAGCATCTCCGCTATGTTCTTCCCCAGTGGGTCCTCATTATTTCTGTATTCATTTCAGAACATGCCTAATGACTTTTTCATTACAGACTCGAACACAAACTGCCGAAAGTCTTTTCTAATTCTTTATAAATATGTGCATAATATATAATGTTCCACCACTTTCCTAGTTACTCGTTTAGAAGTGAAAACAGGTACTGTGGCGTTGCGTGGGTCAGCCGCCCGGGGCAGAGAAACATTTTGCCACCCCCTTACTAAGGCATATCAATTATTTTTTTTTTTATTTTTTTTTTTTTAATATAACATTCTGTGATATTTTTAAGCAATGGTACATGGAACATCGAGCTCATTCATACCATATTTACAAATATATAAATTAAATTACAGCAAAATAAGAAATTAAAGAGGAAATAATAATAATAAAAGATAATTACATAAAAAAATAAAAATAAATAAAAACTAAACTAAAAATAAAATATTTTAAACAATCCTATTTACAATTCAATTTAAAAGACTAAAATTGCTGTAAGTAGGGAATTCCAAGTCAAAGTATTTCTTTTCATATGCCATTCCGGTGTTATTGTCTAAATTTCGAAGTAAAAGGAATGAAGAAATAAAATCGTCTTGATTTTCGATTTTCAAAAGCTTCAGAGATTCAATTCCCTCGACCACTGAAGATATCAACGATTCAAAAGACTTATTGGTCTACCACTGGAGGGTTAGTCAAATACATGTTGAAGTTATGTAGTCAAATGCGCCTTTAAAATATTTCGGGCTTGGTGATAACTATTTCCAGTGACATACACCTTACTGATCAAAGAGTGAGCAGTAACTTTGAGGCAGGAAGTTATGAAAATAAATTTTTCCATGCCTGATTAAGAGGGCGCATTGAATGTTACAAGAAATTAAGGCCACTCAGTTGAATTGCGGCCAAAATCAGGCATATTTATTTAGGGCAATCTTGCTTTGACAATTCGGCTTTCATCAATTTTAGCAGTATTAACCAGTGTGGAAAGTTCTGTTAAAGAAGTAGGTGCAACAGGAGTGGGATGATATTCCTGCATGGATTTAAAGAGGGAACTAACTATCTTCCTTAGTCGAAAGGATGTCTGAAATATTTGAGCGGGAACAAAATCTTTTAGGGAATCGTCGGCCTCAAAGAAAGAACAAGGTTTCAGTTCTAAATACGAAAGAGAATAAGAAAAGAGAAAGAGAAAAAAAAAATTATGGAATGGAGCACCTTATAAAATAAATTAACAAAATAAAATGTATAGTAACAAAATTTGACAACCGGAGGACCTTGATAGGAGTTTATAATAACATTAATTTTTCAGATCTCTTTACAGAAATATAGTTATGAATTTACGTTATGTCCTTTAAAAAGGAGGTGGTTGACTTCGTCGTGCATTCGTCTTTGTTTTTCACATAAATATTCAGAAACTGCAAAAATTATTTATATAGAATGTAGACAATTTTATCTGCTTTTTCAATGTTCAAGATAATGTTTACTTTAAAATACTTACTTTCGAGTTATAATCGAAAAGTATTTTTTAAAAAAGGTGATTAATGCTATTTACTAAAAATTACTGATTCATAACAATTTTTTCACGGCCCTTCGCATGGAAACCGTAATTGTACACAAATTGTAGTAACTTGAACTAAACGTAATTGACTCGTTTTTATCTTATAGAATCTCCCTTTGAAAGTTATAAACCAAAAAAAAAAAAAATGTTATTTTTAATGGTTTTTAATTATTTATCAAATTTTCTTTTGAAAATAGTACTGATCAACTTTAGATTCGTGGTCACAAAAAATTAATAAATGAGGTAAGTAACTGGAAACAATTTTACCAAAACTTTCCACTTAGTACTCTACACCAAGTACCAATTGATTCTCGCACAAAATTTAACAAATAGTTTTTCAAAATAGTTAATCCTCTATGTTTTTATGAAACTTAGGATATGATCGTTTCGGATATATGGGCTTTATTCATAGTAAAGTAAATTATAGGTTTTATTATCCGATAGCTTCACACCGTTTTTTAAATATTAGCCACTTTTTAAATATTGCTTGATTTAATTAATATCTTAAGTCTCCTCTTACTGTTTTAAGAAAATGTTTCCAAAGGGATGGGGGTTTTAAAGGGGCGGGAATGATTGGGTACTCATATTTTTTTCTGTAATGATCTCCTCTTGTGAAACTATATCCTAATACGATATGGCCCCTTGAGTGTTATATAAATTGGGATGATATCAACTAAACTCTCATATAATTTAAAATTGACTTAAGTATCCAATAAATGAGCGTAACATTTATATATAGAAAATGTAATAATCGAAATGAGATTATTATATATCACCTGAATATTTTTTTTCTTTAATTATAAGTGTTGAGTTACGTAATGTGCGAAGATTAGCTTATAAGAAACATGATTATTAGCTTATTAAAAAAAATAAATAAAAAAGGAATTTAATTATATTTCAGCTATGATGTTTTTGAGTTTAGACGGTAATATTTTAAATTACATAATATTTTTTTTATTATCAAAATTTTGAATTTTCTAATTATTCGAACTAATTTAAATGATTCGTAGTTCAAATTTGATTGTTCCATTCCTTCTTCAAATTCTGATTTGTTCACGAGATGTATATGAGCTGAGTAGATTATGGTTGTTAGTTCAGCTAGCTTTTATGGTTCAAAGAGAAAGCCATGACCACATCCAATAATGGTAGAAAGTTTGAGTTTACTAAGATATCAGAAGTTTCTATCAATATTTTTAGTATTTAATGTATGATTGCTACAGTACGTTAATGCATTATCATCAGTTTATTTCAATATTTTATTTATTAATGTATAAGTTAATTGGTATTTTTAATAATTAATATTAATAAACAAATTGTTCAAAAGTTTTATTAAAAATGAAGAGTAATAGCAAGTTTTCTATATTGTTCATTGTATCATAGATAATTATTAAAGATAATTCCACAGTTTTGTGAATACTAAAGCGTAGATTTGGTTGAGCGACAGATATATTGCAAAACTCCCTAAAATATCCTGCATCTAGGCCTACGTAATGCCTCTTCCAAAGCTGGATATGTCAGGTTAAATTTATATTGGGTCCAAGTCTTGTGGAAATAGTTGATAATGTACTAGCTGAAGCCCCACAAATAAAATAAAAAAGGAAGTTAAGCGGGGGGATCTCCAGCTTGAAATGTCGTAGAGAAGAGTTCATATTGACTAGGCTGAGAATAGGCCACATGAAATTCAGTTATTCCTACATTATCATAAAACAAACGCCATCGAAATTTATTGAAATAACAATAAACTAGTCATATCTTTCAAAAATGCCGATATATCACATCACACCTCAATAGTTTTGTAGAAATATTTCTTCTTGTATATTGTTTGACTTTAAACATTTAAATATTAATTTTACGAAATCGTCAGCCACCTCCTTTTTAAAGGACATAGCGTAAATTCAACTATATGTCTGCAAAGAGATCTGAAAAATTAATGTTATTATAAATTCTAATTATTTTATAAATTATTATTATTTACTCTCCGTCCTCCTTATATATTGAATATACTCAACAAAAGTTTTAATTTAATTGGGAAAGTAAAAATGATAATTAAAGAAATGATAAATAATATTTCATGTAATAATAAACATGATAAAATCAAAATTAATAAAAAATCTATTTCCTTTTAATCCGTTCCTACCTCTCTGATAGAACCTATAAAGTAAATCATAACCTAGCCTACTCATCTCTCTTTTCTCAGTCCGACGGTGTTCCTCAAGATAGTATCTTAGGTCCTATCCTTTACACGGTTTATACAGCTGACATCCCACCCTAACACAGTCCTAACAACATACGCTGATGACACATGTATACTCTCTGTAAACAACGACCCTACTAATGCATCACAAACAATACAGACACACATGACATCCATGGTGTCAAAACTGGAGAATCAAAATAAATCCTGACAAATCCCACCAGATCACTTTTACTCTCCTTCGTAAACCTCTACCCTCCTGTTCTACAGTATTCTTTCTAAGTACTCCACTAACGCCTGTTGAACAGAGTCGATACTTAGGACTCCATCTTGACAAGAGACTCACATGGAACCCACATACACCAATAAAACGACAAGAAACTGCTTGTCGATTTCGATTGCTACAACAGCTTCTTGACAAACGCTTTAAACTTTCCTTACACTACAAAAAATTATAATACACGATGATAATCAGACCAATTTGGACATAAGGAATTGAGCTCTGGGGCTCTACCAAACCATCAAATTCCTTATAATCCAAAATCCTACGTAAAATCCTTGATGCTCCTTATTACGTTACAAATAAACTCATCCACGAAGACCTTAACATTTCATTCGTTGCAGATTTGGCCCAAAACAGATACGCGCCTTTTCATTCCAAACTCCTAACCCATCCTAATCCATTAGTTCTTAATCACTCATCCTTAACAAACCCTCATAATCCTCCGAGGCGTCTGAAAAGATGATGGCCACGGGTCCTTCTAATTTAATTTAATGCTTGAAGTACTACCAACGGATGGTTCCTTCCCAAGATTTTCAGGAGTTAATAAAACATTCCACAGATTTATAACATTCCACTGATTGTATTTATTATTTGAACAGTTGTAAATTACATTAAATAAATAAATAAAAAAAAATAATAATAAAAAATCAAAAAGCAGAATAAACATAATGAAGTAAATCTTCTGAAAACATGGATTTCTGAATGTTATAATTTATTAGGGGCTTAGCCAGGTTAAAATTAAACAAAAGAGAAACGGCAAAATAATTATTTTTATTTTTCACCACAACAGTAAAAAAAAAAAGAAGTGTTTTTATAAATCCTGTGTTTTTATTAGCTATTTTATGAGTGTTTCATTTCAGTAGACCCATTTTTAATTCAGAAAAATGGATCTATTGACCAATAAAAATATGCTATATATTCAGTATATATATTTAATAAATATGTTATATAAAATATACTGTATATAATATGATTAAAGGATGTTATGAGAGGCTATATTGTTCGAAGCTCCTCTCTCCACAACAAAATGTGGAGTTATGTTTGTACATTACATCGAGCAAAAGTCAGAAGTACGATTCTAAAAATAATGACAATTAGTTCATGTCCATAAGTAACCTTGAACTCTGCTCACAAATAAACCAATCATGTTGATAGGAACTAAATTAATAATTATAAGAGCTTTATCATAAAATAAACAAGTAAATATAACTAAATTTACCAGATCAGGTTTCGTAAGCTGTTAAGTAACATATTATATGATGAATCAAAGTATATATAGTACATCTGAAGAGGTTCCAAAAGCCAGATAAATTTCGGAAGAGATTTCTTAATTAAATTAAATTAATCAGATTGTACTATTCAAAAATGTTATAACATTAAGGTGGTTGTACTTGGTGCGGAAAATTTTCACATCCTATGATGAAATAATAATGCTGTGCTTCATTTTAGTCTCTTGTCAAGAAATAATATTCAGCATATCAGTTCACTTGGTAAAACGGGAAGAAGATTTATATTAACAGTTGGTCAGGAGCATTACTGTAGCAAAACAATTATTTCATTTTCCACCAGGCAAGGATCGACTCTAGACAGAGGATTATCCTCTATGGGTACACTCGGATGCCACAAAGATTGGATTAAACCCAATATTTTGCTGTCGATAAGTTGTATACCATCTTATATAACTTATCTACATCAAACAAATTATTTTAACAGTTAATAACCTTACAGTTTTGATGTAAGAGAAGTGACGTACCCCATTCTTTTTTAAGTGGAAAGTGAGGCCAAGTTAACCACACCCTCGGAGCTCAGATATACGTTCAGGTTAATAGGAATGTTGACAATTGTAATCTAAACTGAAACAGAAGGCTGCCCGTGATTGGCACATACTCCTTCCCTATTTCTCTGCCATGCACCTGTAGTTCGGTAAAAGAGCCGCCTTTTTAGCTTCAGTTTTCATTGTAACTTACTCTCTTCATTATAGTTGTTCCCCTGTGGATAAAGTGTCGCAGTTTTTTGATTGGGCAATACGTTGTAGATATACGGAAAGGGCTTTTGATTCAACATTTCAGACATCCCAAATCCGAAGAATTAATTGAGATATTTTGTATATGTATATTTTAACGTCTAAAAAAAATTTATATTGTAATAGTTAATGTAGGATTTGTGTAATAATCAGAGATAAAGTTCTACAAAAAAAGAACAAAAAATTGATCTGAGCTTCTTCTTTTTAAATCAGCACTAAAAATTCTTATTATATTTTTTAGGATTATTTTTAATAAATATTGAGCATGTATAATACTGAAAATTAAGTTTTACAAATTTATAAGTAAATTTTATGCATCCATACCGAGCAATCTATTGCATACTAAAATAAGCCAGGTTCATTATTTTTTAATTATAATTTTTGGTACAATGTTATCAAGAGATAAAATAATTTCTACCAAATCAGTAAAATTGCATGTAAATTGGCTGTTTTTGAAATATCATTTATTTTATGATAAATGACCCCTTGTATCAAATCTGTTAATTAATTTAAGAAAATTTAAACATTTTAACTGTTCTTCGCGAGTTTTGGAATGCTGTATCTCATGTATGCATTTTCTTGGGAAAAAAATCCTTATAATGCTACTTGTGTTCAGGATCAGCCCCTATTCTTTGGGGAAAACAATGCCAAGGAGCCTACGATGAAAATATATGAGTTAAGACAACTTTTGTAAAGTTATAAGTGATATTAAATTAAAATTGCCACCATGAAAATTTTTTTTCTTGAGGAAAAAATACCAGACAATAAAGAGAGAAATTATGGTTGGAAGAAGGAATAGTAAAAGCCTAGACGTGTCTAAGCATTGAACCCTGGCCAGGTTGAGTTAACGAATCAGCGAACAACACTTCGTTGTAATTTTACCCTTAATTAAAGTTTTCAATTTTCTAAGCACTTCTTGTTTCATGAACACTAAAACCGATAATTGTAAGCTAATTTATAAACTAATCTCACCAAATCTTGTAATCGGACTTGACAAACACACTCTGTTGTTTTGTATTTGTCAAGTCTGATTTGAAAATGTTCCATGGTCATGTAATCACCAGCTATCATTATCATTGGTGGTATTGTTAAATGTCCTTGGATCTTGAACACAGACAATAGATCACTCGTGGGTGCGTCGGCGAATCTCTAGGAAACTAGTTTTTTTTTTTTTTTTTTTTTTTAATTAGATTTATTTATTGATAGATATTACAATCTGCCACACAGTTGTGGGCAATAGGTAATATTGATAAATGATCTCATACATACTAAAATAAAAAAAA
>NW_027107476.1:3096388-3103235 GCF_000696795.3 Halyomorpha halys
CAGTATTGTTTCTTTTCAAGAGCTGAAGAGATGTAGTCAACTACTCTGAGGCCTTGTTGAACTGTGGAGTGTCTAGGACGGAATCCAAATTGATGTGCTGGAAAACTCTGTGTATTCAACGATGGGTAGGATACGTTTAAGGAGGAGTTTTTCAAAAAGTTTTGAAAGGATTGGAAGGAGGCTGATTGGAGGAAACTAGTGTTAGTTTAGTTCCATAGGCAAGATTGGCTTCTGATTGCGAGAACTACCATATTCTTTTATCAGTATTTTATATAACATTATATTATTATTTCAAGAAATATAAAATTAGTATGGAAAATCCCGTTTTCCAATATTGAGTTACTGTGAGGAAGAAGAAGGAGGTATTTTCTTCAAAATCTCCTTATCCTTATCAAATGCTCTGTAAAAGTTTAATGTCATACGAGCCTATAGTATTATTTTTCAAAACACCTATTAAACTTTTTATTCTTATATTTTTTCCTACAGCTTTATCACTTGATAACAATGTTCCAATTCATTCATTGGCAACTTCGGTTTGTAAAGCTCGTACATCCATATCATGAAAAATAACTACCTAGTTTCGTTGATTGATACAAGACTCAACCCTGATTTCAGGCCCATCCGGTTACAGTGAAGAAATATATTTTAAAATAAAAACTATTGGTTCTTTTTCAAAGATGATAAGAAACTAATTCTTACAAATTTTTTTTTTCGTACCCTTCATAAAGTATGAAACATCCATCCATAATCCATCTATAATCCAAGAAATAGAATATGTATACTAGAGCGTCTTCTCCCACTTATTCTTTCATTTTTTTTTCTTACCTTCTAATTCAATTTATCAAACAGATACAATTTACATATCTACATATATACATTCATATTTAGTCCTTCCTTTGCCATTTGGCATTGTAAGGGGTTGGGCTGGGTTCGCTGAAGGTGGGGGTTACAATATTGGCCCAGAAGCCGTAGGTCGGGGGGTACAAAGAACGAGAGGGGCTGCTGGGGGATCAGAGGGGAGAGGGGTTAAGATGTTTTCAGGATATTCTTACCACATTGTACCCTTCATTAAGTATTTCATACACGTATAATACATGAAATGTTATGTATTATATATGTATGAAGTACTATTCATTCTATTTTACTATTATTACCACATTTAAAAGAAAAATGTAATGATATTCCATTAATTCCATAGAATATTAAGTGTAGCCATAGTCAATAGCTAGACTATACTACTTTAACTGGTCAACGCCTTATAATGCTACAAGGCCATCAAAGAGTGAAGAAACACTAAAGTATACATAATACATTTATTATGTATACTTTAGGGTTTCTTTGCTCTATAATATGAGGTGCAATTTAAGGTGTTGATATGCGTCCAGTTAAGGTGGTATAGTCTAGCTATAGCCTTTGACCACACTTAATATTTCATGGAATTGATGGAATATTCTGACCACATTATTTTTTTCGTACCCTTCATTGAAATAGAATTAGTACTTCATAGATACATAATACATGAAACGTATTGTATATACTTTTAAAGAGTCTTCTATAATACATTTCATGCATCCCTACTGCAATAGTTCACTCCAGTAAACATATTCCGGTTTTTTTTTTTAGAATTCCTCTTAATATTCATAATTTTTTCAAGCTAGCTACAATTATTTGTTCTTATTATAGCATTAATTGTCTCGGATTCCTTTTGATTCACCTCAAAATTGGAATCCCATTCGAATCCGGAGCTTCTGCAAGGACTACTATATCACCTTATGTAATATTTTTTTTTTCTTTTTGTTTTTATGCCAAGACATGAATAATAACTTCACAGGTTTGTAAACATAACATTTTTAATTTTAATTAACTTATCCACTTTTCTGAAAATAAGATAAACTACAGAATTTAAAACAAATGGATACAAGTACAGGTACTTTCTAGTATTGCCTAATTGAGTAATTCTTTGTAGCATTTGCTATTTTTAAATGCTTCATAGTAGGAGTGTTTTCGGCTTTAGCGCACTTGCTCAGCCTCCACTGGCTCACTACCAGTGATGCGGCGAGAGGAATGCGCTGGGATCTGATGGGCTCTGCTCTACCCCTCTCACGTGGGGGATAGAGTGTGCTCAGGGATCCTCAGGTCGATTGTATAAATATTGTATATATTATTTTATCATTATGTTATTTTATTTATTTATTTTTCATACCGATAGTTTGATTATGTTCATCTTGTCTATTCTTTTGTTTGTATATATTTTAAGAGAGTTTTTTTTTTAATTTATTTTATTTTTTTTTTATTTTTGTATATATGAGATCATTCATCACTATTACCTATTGCCCACAACCGTTTGGCAGATTGTAATATCTATCAATAAATAAATCTATCTATCATAATAGGTGTTCTTATTGAGAATAAAAATTTAAATCAGAAACAAAACTTTTACTAGTTTAAGCGCAGCAGTCCTGTAGCGAACGAGAATGGGTGGTCACGCCCACCTGAAATTTTTATAAAATATGAGTAATTAATCAGTATGAGCTGGCTTATTTAAAAGTTATTATATTTTTTTTTTATTATAACATTTTAACTATATTTATTATAAACAACGATATTGTTTTTGTTCATTTTTTTTTAGTTTCATTAATTTCTATTTTATAATATTAATCCAAATAATAAGAAAAAGCCATTGAACAACATTAAGATAGATAAGGATGAAAAGTGTGATTATAGAGGAAAATTGATATTTATACTCATAGTGTTTTTCAGAATTTTATTGATGATAAAATATGTATAAAGAAAAATCCCAAATTGAATATAAATGATAATAGCGAAAATTTAGGAGGGATACCGGAGGTTAAAAAAAAATAATTTTTAATAATTGGATACAAGTATGTGCTTGAATTGTCAAATTGAAAATAATTTTTATGTAATGGCTGGGGTAAAGATTTTATAAATATAAATAAAACTTTGATGTTTTTATAAATTTTATAACTTAATATGGTTCATGGTTTTTATTAATTTTTTTTTATTAATATTTTGAAATTTTAACTGTATTTTTCTATAAACATTCTTTCTTATTTTAGTTATTTGAATTTTATATCTGGATTTTCATATCATTATCTTCTTATCATTAAAAATAAATGATGGCCGGCAATCAACCATCCAATATTTTGCCTTATCCTCCGTGGAAACATCTTAGGGTCCTAGTTCTACTGTAGTCTGACTTTGAATCTGCTTGAATATGGCTCTCATATAATAGTTCGACCAAATTTCACTATCAATTATTAATCGATAACCTTGTTTGATAAATGAAACTAATGATCATAGTCTCAATTCATAGCTCATAGTCATTTCTCGGTGACTTCGCAATAGTAATGAATGCTCCACTAGACTCTGGTTTTTCCATGTTCTATTGTTTATAATAGTTTGATCCGTGTCCAAATACCGTTGAGAAGTACAATGCTAATTGTCCTTCATTTATTGGCCAAATGGTCGCAGCCGCTCCTAGATCAATTATTTTCCAATCTACTTGTGTATTAGAAACAATTAGTGTCAAGCTAATGAGCACTTTCTCCATTGGCTTGGGTTATCTTTATGCATGTAGTTAGTTAGAACGTTACCTCTTAGTTAAAGCTACTCCTTTAATTGCTCCTATCCGATTTTCAAATGGTGCAGTCGCATTTCTTTAATTAGTTGCTCTCAGCTGGACATTATTATATGGTTCATACTCACATAAAGGTGCATAATTTAGTGGAAAAGATTGGTATGTAATGAACAGGACTTCTGGGAATAGATTATACCCTTAAAACTCCAAATACCCTTTATTTATTATAGAGGCTGAAGTCTCCACGAAAGAAGCAATGACAATGATGTGAGATGTATTAGTTTGGCAGCTGATAAAGGCTTAGTGGTAAACCAGGGCTAAACCTCTAGGGTCGAAAACCCAAACTGATCATGAAAAAGAACAAAGATCTTTTAGAGTCCTGATTCTAATAAAGACATGTAAAACTATCCTGCAACAGACTTATTCGTGCCACATCCTGAATAAAATAAAACTCTGTTAGCGGTAAATTAATAAAGTAGGGAATCGATTCGGAACGGGCAGGGACAGATTAGATTGAGCCAAATAAATGCGAACCTATGGTATCTTAGGGCCACCCGGTTGATAAACATTGAAGAGATAGGATTAAAATAGACAGAGAAGGAAGTAATAGGGTTTTAGAAGAAACGAAAAGACAACAAGTAATATACAGAAGCATGTGAAAAGGTGGGACGAATAAAAATTTATTTCATATGCCGATGTAAACCTAATAAAATAACACAGGACAAAGTAATTAGAACAGCGAAAAAAAAATCCCCAGAGAATGACTGAAAGCTACTGAAACAACATCCAGGCTGTAAATTTATGTGAGTTTTACGCTGACATCAGGGAAGAAAGGGTGGGGTATAGAGTGAGAAAAACACAAAAGCGAGTAAAATATGGCAAACTGACGACATCCAAAGAAAAATAATAAACATCAAGCAACAATATAATAATAAACGTGTAGAAAGAAAATTTTCAGGAACTTCTGCATGCACATGTGCGAAGATGCTCAACTCATGAGAAGTTGGTCGGATATTCACGATCTGGAAACAGCTATCAAAGCAAGGCCCAAAGAATAAACGTACCGTCAGAACTGTTCAAATACAGGAGAGAACCAAAAAGTGGAGCTACCTGGGAACAGTATGTGGAGATGATCCAATCAACTGCTTGCAAAGAATGGTTAGTTAATATCTAATGAAATGAAACCAAGAAGGCCTATTAAGATGGGCGTGACATGTGGCTCAAAGTAAGCCACTTATCAGGACGCTTCTACACAAAATGAATGCCATCGTAGTTGGAAAGAGACCATGAAGGAAATAGGTACAGTTGGAAGAAGGCCAAAAACCTTATGGCTAGACAGAATCAACATAGATGCGAAACTGCACCAAACTGGAGAGTAGGAACCAAAACAGGGATGGAGAAGGCTGGTTCAGGAGCACATAGATCTACAAGGTCTGCAAAAACAATCGGATATACAATCTTTATTTAGGTATTTTAAACAATATTTAAATTCTTCAAAATAAGTAAACTTGAAAAGCCTTCAGTTCAGTATTAATACTTTGATTATAGATTTCTTTTTTTTTTTTTTTTAGACCATAGATTAATTTTTCAATTATTATTTCTCGATTTGGATACTTTTAAAAATCACTATACACAAATTTTCGTTGATTAATATCAGTTAATATTATTATAATATCAGTTTTATATTAATAGATAAAATAATTTAGTAATTTAAAAAAAACAGTATTTTTCAAAGTAATTTTAAAGTTGTTTATAAAGATATTCTTCTACTAATTTATTTATTCCCATCACAATAATAAATCTATAATCACTATAAAATAGTATTATAAATATATGTATTAGCATAGTACCCATCTGATATGACCACTGTATCTCCTACTTTCAAACAACTACTTACTGTCGTAATGAAACTAACATTTTAGCAAACTTCAAAAACGGAACCAAATAAGGGCCATGAATGATGATTCAGGCCTCTTCTTGTGAAATACGCTTCTCTCCGGCTTTTGAAGGATTTTACGCTGGCTGAAGATGGACGGATTGCCTTAGAAAGAAATTGAAAATTTCCATTGACGTAGCTGTTCTTAGGAACATATTAAGTTTCAGTAGGAATAAATATCTTGATTGAATGAGTCGGTAGATTAAAAAGAAATCTAGGAATGCCTGTTCTTTTGGTGTTTATTGTATTTTTATTTTTTTTTCATACTCTACGAAGGACATACTTAAGAAAAAAAAACTCAAAACAAAGCCGTGGAATAAATTTGTGAGGCCTATCCTCCTCACGTGGATATCTAGCATAGTGTAGATAGTATGTGGCTTGTTCATTCATCAGGAAACTTTTATAAAGTCTACCCAAACAAATTCATGGAAAAGATTTTTAACAACTGTAAACGTGATTCCTCCAATCACTGAGACTACATAGTACCAGTACTGCAGTATTAAAAATATTAATATGTACTAAATAAAAAAACCTATTACCATCAATTATAAATATCCATTTGAAGTTTAATTCTTCGTTTGACTTAAAAATGTACTTTATTTACTTATCAATTTCAACCGTAAACTAAATTTAACTTCATGTTAATTTTTTATATTTAAAACTTATGAGTCTTACCCAATTGATTCAAGTAGATTGCTTATTATTATTATAAGACACAAAAATCCTCATTTAGTTATGAACAACAAAAATGTTTTCTCATGAATTTATTTTTAGGCTGTTTTGAAAAAAATCAAAATATTAGCGGTGAAAGAATAATAAAACAGACGGCGTTCCACCAATTCAAGAATTATTAGGATTGAATAAGAAAATATCATATGAGCAAATCTATGCCGGAGACAATAATATTTCATAAGACAATAATCTCAAATAAAAAAAAATTAATAAATATGGATAGTTAATATGTGAATTAATTGTCCATAATAATAAATGTTTTTATCGATTTAAATAACAAAGCAAAACTTTGTCCGTGATAGGCACTTCCTGGTAACGCTAGAAAGGTTCAAGGTCCATCTCAAAGTTTTATTAAAAAGAATTTAAAATTTATAACTTCGATGTTTTTTTCTGATATATTTTTGTATGTATGAAATATACAGGAGGTAAAATATTGCCAACGGGAAAAATTTCGAATTCCAAGTTTTTGACAGAAATACAGGATTTTAGGTATCCAAGTTTCACACAATGGTCTGCGTAACTGTGGGTAGTAGATCACACAAAACTTAAAAGTAATACGAAACTGAAATAACATATGTGTT
>NW_027107476.1:3103285-3120904 GCF_000696795.3 Halyomorpha halys
TATATATAATCTGGTTTCATGTCTGGGGTGTGACAGAAACCTTTTCGATAAAATTGACTGGCCGGAAATGTCACTTAATAAAATCGATTTATCACATTGTTATCGAAATGGCTCTGCCTACTCGGATTGAACTCGGTATGATAATGTGCAATTAATTAAATGGTCTTTACTAACAGATAGATCTTATCTTCATTAAAATATTTTGACAGAGCTTAAATGGAGGATTTAAATAAAAATCTTCCTCTAAAGTACCATTGATTTTGTTAATTTGAAAAAAACAAAATAAACAGTTCTCATTGTTAAAAATAATATTAGAAAATAGACAAATACAAAATAATACAGGATTTTATGAATAACTAAAGGAGAAAAAATAAAACAGACATCCGATTCGAACGAAAAAAGCCGAGACTGTAAAAATAACTTTTGAATAAACATAAATTGAGAAATAAACATTTTTTGTCCATAATTGTTGTCTTCTCTGGTCTGTCGATTTTTTTTTTTTTGGTCCTATTTGATTTTTGTATCACAGCTTTTCGAAAAACAATTTCATGGATTTTTATTACATTCAAATCATTATTGCCGGAATAAAACTGTTATGATAAAACCTAGTAAATTTCAGGAACAAATATATTTATTTGAAATTTTGAAAACAGAGCATTTAAAACTATAATTGGTATCAGCATTCAAATATTTAATGTTTGATGGTTATTTTGAAACCGAAATATTATTTTGAGTATTGTGAAAAGGTTTGAAACGAATCATTAATTAATAAGCATAAACAGACAATTAACTACTTCATTGAGGACCTAGCTTAAAAAAAAGAAATGCAGTAAATTCACACAAAATTACAATACAATGGTTTTAAATTTAATTTTCTGCATTTCCACACTGCTAAAACTGGTTCCAGGAATATTAACAACAATAACCCAGTTTTATTGAAGACTATAAATTGCTTAGTGGTATTGCTAAAACATAAGATTTTTATTTTAAAATAATTGCACTCGGCTTGTACTTCATGAAGGTATTTTATCATAAATGTTTGCAAGCCTACTTCTTGGTAAGTTGAGATTATGAAGATTTATCTATCCAGGAAATAATTAAAAATTCCGAAAAGACATCCTGTAGAGTTTCTTCAAGCGTTGTGTCTAAGAAGTCTCATCTGGAAGTTGTGACTGAGATCATCTTGAAATGAAAGATGAAATAAAATCCGGTTCGGAAAGAAATTGCCATAATTTACATAGCTATCCGGCCACAGCTGGGTAGCAATTTACTGAGCTCTACATCAGCAGAAAATGTGGCTCATTCTTTTGCCGGGGCCTCTTCCAGGGAGGAGGTGGAACGTTGGCGTAAAATTCCTAAATGAATTCAAATACTTCCAAATCAAATATTTTCTAGTTTTTGTTATTTTATTTATATATTAAATGTCAAAACGATACGACCATACATTATTCTGTGCTCTTGGAGAATTTAATTTAAATTTTAATCTTTGATAACACTAGCCATGAAATGAGATTTCACCCATATTAATTTACGTCATGTAATTAATCATAACTCACATCAATTCCAAATATTTAAAAAATCAACGGATATTCTTATATTCATACGTTTACTTAAAACTGTTTCTATTCTTATTTAATTGCTTTTGTATTTTAATTTGGGGAAAGCCCTCAAACAAATGATGAAGCCTCAACTGAACACAATGATGGATACAATACAAATTTTAAAATAAAAAGTTAAGAAAGTGTTAATAAAACAAACAATACATAGGGGTCTAGGGAAATATTTACACTCCCAAGAAATATGATACAAATCTTCCTGAATTCAGAAACGCAAAAAAAAAATCTTATAAATGGATGCAAAAAAATAACCGGCAAAATTATTTATTAGAGACTAATTTTTTTTTAGTAATTTTTATATAGAAAAATACTAATAAATAATTTTTGTCTATTATAATAGATCTCTTTTTTTGACCACAAATCGGAGGAAGGCCCTTCTTCCTTCAAATAGCTGTATAGAGTTAACAAATAACCTTTCAATACAAAAAAAAAAAAGTCAATAAATACATACCCTTAAATCTACGAGTAGATATGTAGGTATACTTAACAACCAATAAAAAAAAAAAATATATATCGAGGAACTGCATTTCAACATTCAAACGATTGTGTACCGTAAATTAGGGGAAAGGAACTGTTACGTTTTGTGGGTCCATTCCGGGTGATTATAATTAGAGAGCATAATATTGTAACGATTGAAAGTATGGAGGAACCGAAGAAGAGGCGATCAACTCGTGTGGAACGGTTAAAGTTCCCTGCAACAACGACACTATATACACCCACCCAAGTATAGGTTCACGGAGCCCACAAGTAAGCCAGCGTGTGTCTTTTCATCAACAAAAAAATTGTTTTTTTACCATCTTGTACAAAAAAGCTATTATTCCACATCTGCTATTAAGCTACTTTCCACCAACTAACCATATTGAACCCATTATTCGGCCAACCACCCTCTACCTCAATTATTTGCTTTTAGATTGCATAAATCATTTTAATTTACATCATTCATTCTGTTCAATTATTGTGAACCTCTTCTGTAATGGTTCAAACTCAAATTAGCTTAAGGTCATACTCCCCCAAATTTTGGAGTATAGGGAAGACCTAGTCAAACACTCTAAAACCCCTGGAATGATTTGAATTTAGTTTGCTTTTTGGACGAAAGTTGCGTTATTAATTTGCAGATATTTAATATATTACTAACAGCAGTACGTACGTTTCATAGTCTACTTTTCCGTTGTCCGAAATATAACGATTGATATCGCGCCTGCAAATTTTGGTGAAGTAATGTATTGCGTCTCTAACTCATCACAATAGCTCGCTAGACAGTGTCCGTGGCAAAATCTGAAACAAGAATCCAAGCTTAAGAAATGAATAACGATAATAGCAGTTTTGTACAGATCACGAAATTCAATAGACAATACCCAATTGCCATAACTTATGACTAATTGTAGATAAACGATTAACAAATCTAAACTTTTGAAGAAAATAAAATAGCATACTATGCCCTTTTAGTCGAAAAACATAAGAAAACAATCAATTTTTACTAAAATTATTGCTTTATTATAATAATGATTCTATAACGAACAAGATTCTCGAAAACTATAACATAAATTAATATAGACGTTGTCAGCTTTAATTTTGAATAAAGCATTTATTTCTATACGATCTACCATTTTCGTTGTACAAATTAAAACCCGAAAAAGGGACATTTTCCGGCTTCCTTCTCCCACTAAGCGGGAGGAGTACATCACTCTGCTGCATCACCTTAAAGCACCTGAAGCCGGCCCCGACTTCTCCTTGCAGAGCGACTATCCCTAGCCGACCTTGCACTAAGGAGGACATGTTGGGAATTCCCAAGCTACGTCAGGTCCTCCCACACCCCTCCACGGTCAATATGGGTTTTCCCTTTCCCTTCTAACTATATTGACCATTTAAAAGACTATTTGCCATGTTCGTGATCAGATTTTTTTTTTCTTTTTTAAATATTGGTTCCGTAAAGCCAGTGAGTAAAGCGTTCACAAGATTTGTTATTCATACCACTAGTTGACATCAGCATTCTTATGAAACTGTGTGTGTTTCTAGTTCCACTTATCACCACCAAACAAACGGATGTAATACAATTTTTAATTCATTTCCAGACTAACTATTTTTTTCCTCAAATATTTAGAATTTTTTATTTAATATATTTATTGAAATCTACAACTGTACATTATAATACATTCAGTAAATTTGATCTCAGTTATAATCGAGTGATACAGGCGAGTAGAGAACTACCCATTGGTTGCTCCCTAATGACGTTTTTACACTTGCAAGTCTCGTGGCCATCTTCTTTTTGGGTGCCTTAGAGGATTGTAAGGAATGGAAGGTTAGAATCTAGTGGGTTTGGGTGGTTAGGGAGTAGTACTAGAACTAGTGGGAGTTGGTTGAAGGAGTGATATCTGGTTCGGGCTAGATCGGTTACATATGAAACATTATGATCTTTTTGTATGATTTTATTTTTGATAAACTAAGGAGCATTGAGGATTTTACGAAGGATTTTGGATTGTAAGGATTGGATACGAGAGGAATTCGAAGGTTTAGTTGAGCCCAAAAGCTCAACTCCGAAAGTCCAGATTGGCCTTATAACAGTCATGTAGATCAGTCTTTTTTAATGAATTGGAAGTGTGAACCGTTTGTCCAGTAAGAGCTGTAATAGTCGAAATCGTGAAGGAACTCACTATTGCAAGGACTTAAATGACAAAGATGTAAATGAAATGAGTATAGATGAGTAGGTGAGTTCTATTCACAAGTACAGGGCATGTTGATTATACAAAATCACTATAAAAGACATCACTCATTTAAGGCATACTTAGGAAAGGTTTATGGATGGATTTGCTATAATAATTACATTTTAAACAGGAAAATCCAAATAGAGGTTTTACCTAGTTAGGGGAGTGGAATAGCCTTACTCTCCGTCAAAGCAAAACCAAAAATGAAGCAAAGGCCACGCCCACGGAGTCAAGGTTTACGTTGAGGTTAACAGCAATGTCTGTCATTGTAATCTGAACAGTCACAAAGGACAGCCAATGATTGATGAGTAGTTGATAAAGTAGTTGCAATTATAAATTAAAACTACTTATAATAATAATTTCATATTTTCAATTAATTTACACATTTATCGTAGTTCACCATAGGTATTATATTTTATTCGTTCTATAGCCAGCGTTCTAAATGATATAATTCTACATTATTTCCAAAAACTTATTTTGACTAATCTAAGTGTTTTGGTCTTATTTATCTCGTAAAAAATATCTTTTAGATAAAATAATCGTTTATAGAAAATGATTATTTTTGTTTTTAACAAATTAAAAAATATTTTAGGAAACAAGTTACTATAAAAATTGCAACTGCAAGGTTTGACTGATATAAATTAAAATATTAATCTTTAGAAAATGGTTGAAATATAATGATTTCGATGATATTTTAATTTGTATTTCAGGAAAATTAAGAGGCTTCTTATGTTTAACCAACGAAACTTTTTCGAAAATTTGAATTAAAAGATTTTTCAAATACATTTGAAAAATATTTAATAGTTATTTTTAGTGCCTGCGTATAAAATATAGTTCTTTTTCTATTCAACAATATGATTACAAAAAATTATTTCTTTGCGCTTCTGTGTCATTGAAACTCAATCTTTTGCAGTATTATTAACGATTTCTAAAGGTTCATTTAACAATTCTGAAAAATGAAAAGTTTTAGATTGAATTTTTTTCAATAGATAATAAAATTCTATAGTTACCCCAAACAACCAAGCGTTTTTGTGATAAAGGATTCTCATTGAACACGAGTCGCATTGTGTCATTAATTGTACTTTAAAGAATGAATCCATTATGAGGCGTATAACTGTCGGACAGTTTGTGCGTAACCACTCTACACTGTGACTAATAGATATTGTTAGTATGAATAGTGGGAGGCAGAAGGGGTATAATACCTTATTATCAGTTAATACTAAAACCTATAGTTCTATGAATGAGATATTTTTAAGCCTTATATCATTAAACTGTAACAATGGATTCTCTGTGAGTGGATTACAATGATAATGCAATGAATTTTCTGAAAATTAAACTCAAAAACTTTTTTTTTCTATTTATTTGTAATCATAAATTTTCATTGTATTAATATACATCAAATAGTTTAAACTTCCATCATTTGTCCATTTTTAGTGTAAAGTGGTTTAGATATTCATATCGCTAGGCTACTAGGGAAGATTTCTTTTTAGTCATAACAGTTCTTGTAATATTATCATTTTTATCATTATAATAGTACATTAACATTTGTACTCTTCAAGTGTTAAAAACGAATGATCGAAATAATGATTACTGCAAATAATTGTTGTTAAATGGCAGCTTGAAATCATTGTGAAAATCAACTCAAATATTTGGTTGATAGATTTATTTATTGATAGATATTACAGTTGTGGGCAATAGGTAATAGTGATGAATGATCTCATACATACTAAAATTAAAAAAATAAATAAATAAAATAAAAAATAAATATAATAATAAAAAATAAATAAATAAAAAACTCTTAAATATATACAAACAAAAGACAAGATGAACATAATCAAACTATCTGTATGAAAAATAAATAAATAAAATAACATAATGATAAAATAATATATACAATATTTACACAATCGACCTGAGGACCCCTGAGCCCACTCTATCCCCCACGTGTGAGGGGTAGAGCAGAGCTCAAAAGATCCCAGTGCATCCCTCTCGCCGCATCACTGGTCAACTCTTATTTGGATCTGAGAAATGAAATTATTATTACAAAAGGAATAGCTATTGGTGTTATTATTTTATAATGGGCCGTATATTAATAATGCTTCTAACTTAATTTATTATAAATATTGCAACTCAATACCGAAGATAGGAAAACATTTTATTCGAGCAAGAAATGAAAATATATGATGTCTTCAGAGTCCAAAATTTTCACTTACATTATACGTTTTAGAAATATTGGTTTCATATCTATCTGTTTATAATCGAATTTGAGTTCAGACATTAAAAATCCGTTTCGGAGGGTCACATACGGTGTGCTTCAGGGCACGGTCCTTGCGCCAATCCTATTTAACATATTCACAGTTAACATAGTAGGGATGAAGAATGGCGAAGTACAAATCTCTGCATATGTTGATGACATAGCTATATTCTCAGTATGAATGCAAGGAGAACTATGCACAAGTCCCAAAAAGTTGGCGAACTGATGACAGACAAGCTCCGAGATGTAAACATGAACATCAACTCAAAAATATGAATCTTACAATATTAAAATATGTACAACTGTGAATATGAAATGTACAAAGCACTAATATCAACTAATAGCGTATAAGCGACCTTTGATGTTATTTTCAATAACACATTGAACGATTCTGGGGGCATGATATCTTATTCAGGGCTTTCTCTTTCTTACTCTGATTCTCCACACAGCGTTACTTTACTGCTTGTTCTCAAGTCTGATGGCTCTTTATTAGTATTTAATAACCTGTAATCAACGTTACTCTAATTCAGTAATTATTGGCACAGATAGCAACAGAATCACAACAATGAAGACCTATACGAGTAGTATATCTCATAAACAGCACAACACAGCTATACCTAATAGATTAATGATGTATACATTTTTATTTTATGAAAACTCTTAGTTCATAAAACTCCTTTATCATCTTTTTTATTGCAGAACAGTAATTTACCTGAAGGCTATTTGATATTATATTGTTAAAATATCTCGACGAACCAACAACAAAACTTATCAAATATTCAGATATGGAAAGATTTTCTTTGCCTTTTATTATTTCCTTCTAACAAATATTTCCTTTAATAATTTTATTAAGGAATATAAAATACCCGAATATTGAAATCTTATCGGTTTCGTGGAAGTAGTCATCGTGCCGTCTATCAATAATAAAATGATTTATTATGTTTTGATAAATTATTGTTTTTTACTACGTACATCGATAATTCTGCATTCAATCCGATTCTTTTACATTAGGGGTAATAGGTCATCAAAAATTTCGCTGATAACAAAAATAAATCAAGAACTAACGAAAATCGTGTATTACTTCACATTAATAACACACAAATCAACTTGTTATGCAGATAGTTATAAAAGCAAAACAAAAAAATATGTTATTAAATACTAAACAGTATTTCAAAATTCATAGATGTCCTTAAATAATTCAATTTAAAAAAATATATATGATAAAAGAAAGAGAAAATACGATGCCCTAGTTTTTTTTTTTAATTTTACTAATATTTATTTATATAATATTAATAATAAATATTTTTATATTTATAAAATACATATTTATATTCTAACATTGTCTTTTATCACATTTAAAGACATTGTGTTATAGTGCACATTTAATTGGCAAATATAAAATAAATTTTAATTAAAGTAAACAAGAAATCCCATTCAATAATATAAAAATAACCGTAATTGAAATAACTCCAAAAATACAACTTCAGAAAAAACAAATTGATAATCGATGATTATTATATTAGATTATTATAAAAATAGAATTATTTATATGAAATTCGTCACTGTAAGTGATGTTACTATTGTACAGAGAGAATTGCAGATATGTTTTTGACAATCTGATATCTATGTATGTTTATTTGTTTGGTATGATTCGTAGTAGGTATTTGAATATATTTTAAACCTATTGCATTCGCCAACAATTTCACAACTAAGTTCCTTTGTCGGCATGTCGGCACCGAGGTACAAAGACATCATATACATGGCATTAGACAGCCCTTGGCACACTAGGTGCGAGATCCCAGGCACACTAAAATTCCAGGGCAAAGGCAGTTGCCGCCACTCGAGGACCTAAAGGCCAATGACTTACCCAACCCTTCATGAGGATAAAAAAAGAGAGTTGGAGCGTAAGTAGACTAATGAGAAGAACGGAGTTCGGTAGTGGGGTGGAATTAGAAGTAGAAGGAAGAAAAGAAGTAAAATGAGCAGTAGGAGAGAGTTGATAGGCAGTTGAAGTCAGTGGAAGAAAGTTGGGAGGGAGCAGCTGGTCAGCCTAGTAGTTGAGGGCCGTCGAAGAGCAGTCTTGTGGGAGACAGGAGTTGAAGACTAATTGGAGGGACTAGGTGGAAGTGACACATCGCAGGGATTCTTCAGAGGCCGTCGGCAGGCTGCGGAATGACGCGGGATTAAAGATCCGCCCCGCTACTACTGCCAAGATTGACAGACGCACTAAAATAAGTAAAACCTTTTCCGTTGTGATTTGAATGGCAATAATAGAATTGATAAACTTGATAATAAAAAGGAAACAGATCTACCATAGTCTCCCATAATATTTATTCTTGCTAATGTATATATGATTGTAAATATAAAATAATGCAACAAAGACTTTACTTTATAATTAATAATCCCTGCATGCCACCTCATAATAATAGCATAGTAAATTGGTAAACAAGATCCCCGTTGGAGAAGAACTCCAAATGATTAATTATAGATATTCATATCTAGTATTCCATGGCGAGGGAGTACTAGTGGGTATCTAGACTAGTGATGTGTATCTAGTGTTTGAGTTACATATATCGCATACTTCTTCAGTCGATTCCCATTAGGAACCGATAAAGATACACAATACAAATACATAATATAAATACATAGAATATATAAATATAAATACACAATATAAATACATGAATGTATGAATAAATTTAATATAAAATGTGTACGGAAACCCTTGGTCTGCCTTAGAACTCTGAAGCCTCGTACACGGCAGGTGTTACAGAGTAGGTCCAATATATTTAAAAACGTGACATTCAATTATTTTATTTCTTTTAAAATGTTTTTTGTTTAATTTATTTTAAAATACTTATATAAAAATTTAAAGTATTTTTTTTATAAATATACCGAATACGACGGAGAATTTCCTGAATTGAATTATTTCATCTAAAGTTTTGTAACTCGTCTTGATATCATTGTAGTTTAAGTTTCAATCTTATCCTGCAATTTTCTGTTTAATCATGAAAGTAATGTTTGCAAATGTCATCACGTAATTATTTATCTATATATCCAATATAGAGAACATTCAAATTTTATTAGCTAATAAAATTGAAATATTGATTTTTTGATAAACTTTTTAGCTGTAGCTGTGAGATGTATTATCTCTATTGTATTGATGCGATTTTATTGGGAAACAAAAAGATTTTGATATTGTATAAATTGACGTAAAGGCGATTTTTAACCTTGCAATAAAATCGAGAAAAAAAAATTATTAATAGAAAATAACAAATTTCTATCGCTTCTGGAACAAAATGAAAGTTATGTTCTGTCGGTAAGGAAAAAATTGAAATAATTATTTAATATTTCATTAGCTATCATATAGGATCAACCTGTACATTACGTTTTTCTTTGGAAAAAAAACATAGTTCTTCTAATAATATTATATTCTTGGAAAAATTTTCCAATTATTTGACTTTGACAGTCAAAGACGTTGGTAATATTGTATACAAAGGATTCAGCTCAATTTTTTTTTAATTGTAACATATATTACTTCCTGATTTAAACGAGCAACTGAGAATGATAATATTTTTGTAATGATGATTCTTCGACAAAAGTATAACACCCTTTGATACGAAATTAATGCGCAAAGGTAAGTGGAGCATACCCGACTATTTCCGGTTTGAAATGATGGCCATTGTTCTGATCTTAGTCATCCTGATGGGGGTGTCTGTCACTCCTGTCATTCGACTGATGAGGAAGTGGAAGTGTTCTACTGAATAACCTTGTAGGAAACGTTAGGATAATTTGAAACTTGATAGGTAATTTTCGCATTATGAATTTTAATCGAGAAATCTGACGTGATTCTGCAGTGCTTTTCAATTATTTATTGTTCATAACACGGAAACATGAATATTTCCTTATAGAAGAAAAACTAGAATTATTTGTAGCTGGATTAGTGTTTATGTAAGCTATGTGACCATGGATCTAATTATGATATCATATTGACATTTTTAAATCTTTTTTTTTTATTTAAAAGGATTGTATTATTCCTGTTACTTAGATTCCTAAGGAAGTAAACATATTTTTTTCTGTAGACACGTACTTATTTAATATAAATGTATGCAATTTTTCGTCCTGTATAGCTTTTACAAAAATATTATTCATGTCATCCACTCATTCACGGATGATAATCATTTCCTCTCACACGCAGTCCCTTTGTTACTGGTTGCAACGCCGAGAAAACCGACATAATTTACCATGTTTTCCTGGGGTCTCTAGGCTCTTTAGCCTAAGGGTCACTCTATCACAAACACCAACTCCCAAGGACCAAAATTAACTTAGCTCATTACACCACCTTACTGCAACATCAAAAACATATCTTCATTTAGTTTTTTAGTCGCTTATGTAGTTGGTTTTGTTACAAAATAAACAACTTATCGAAGAGTAGGCCTCAGCAGAGCTGTCCTCTCATTGCCCTTGAGAAAGAGATTAAGAAAGATACAAAAGTGGGAGAAATCAACTATTAGTCGAGATTTATATGTCATACAGTGAGTAATTTGTATTATTGCAATTCTTACACTCATAAGGTATAATATTAAATATAACACTATTAAATATAATACATAATTATAATCTTACTATATAAAAAAATATTTTTTTTTATTGACTTTATTTATCAATTCGCACCTTGATTGAAGACAACCAGCAAATGTAGTATTTTGCACAATTAAAAAAAATAATAATAAAAAATGGCATAAGAGACAACTAGGATACGATAGGTGGTACCTCATCCTGAATTTAATTGATTTCATTAGTTAACTAAGCAGAAGCCTCATCCAGCTCCTTCTTAGTCTAATACGTGTTATCTGACCCAGACTGAGACCTGGAGGGCTGGACCAGCCTGGTAACTGCAGGAGGCATCCGGGCGGATGCAGTTGACAAGCTGCAGCCCCATCAATAAGGCGCTAAACCGAGCGCTGGGCTACACCACAGTAAAAAATTGTTCCCAATAATAATTAAAGGACCTTCACCCCTACTATTGTAATTGTTATCATTATAATTCTATTAAAGAATAGAAAAAAAATTGTTTTTTGGGAGCAGTGACATGCGCAAACTCCAGCGCAGTACACTACTGGTGCCGTACCCCGTAAGCCAGAAATGGCAAAGGACAAATATGACAAATACCTTGTATATCTTAATTTCTAAAAAATTGTGTATATCAATTTTCTTTCTCTACATATAAATGGAATAGAACTTATTTCTTTTGGCATGCTATGAACATATATATGATTTCAGTCATAAAAATGATCGAGCAAAATAATTTTTAGGCAAATGATTTCTCATGATTTAGAAAAAATATGTTAGTAGTTGGAAAACGGTATCCTGGAAATTATTGAACATGAAGAGTTCAATTAGAGCTAACATCGAAGCTAGTAAAATGCCCCCTAAAGAAGTTTATGATGATTATCCTCATAGGAGCAGCAGATTTCTATGATTTTGGACAAAAAAATATTGATTTGATGTCATTTTGAAAAAAAAATATGTTTTTTGAAAAACTATATCTGTGAATGAGGAGAAGATGGTTGGGGGTGCGGTCAATGAAAAACACAAATAAGTATGATTAACTTATTTTAATGTGCCGACGTTTCGGCTAGAGTTTTTAGCCTTCTTCAGGGCTGTTCGCTGGAAGGTCGAGCGTCTATTGTCTAATCATTAGACGCTCGACCTTCCAGCGAACAGCCCTGAAGAAGGCTAGAAACTCTAGCCGAAACGTCGGCACATTAAAATAAGTTAATCATACTTATTTGTCTTTTTCATTGACCGCACCCCCAACCATCTTCTCCTCATTTATCATCCACCGTCAACTATCTCTCATAATTATATCTATGAATTTATTGAACGTTAAGAGCTCTATATAGCATAAGGTTTTAACAAATACTCTGCTTATAAAAGAAGCTATAATTGTTTTATTGGAATTGATAGTTTGTAGATACCAATGAATGAACTTTTAGATTTTTGTATAAAACAAACTGCTAGTGTGTCCCTGCGATAATTCAGTTTCATTTTAAAAGACATTGTCTGCATCTGTTGTATATTATAGGAAAATATTGAATAATTTTCTAACAGAAAATTATGCAATTTTGTTTGAGAAAATAATGAAATTTAAGAATATCATATACTTTCATAATTCAGATTCAAGCCTTCTAAAATGAGCACCCTTTTTTTCCCAAAGAATATCATATTGATTATTAAATCTAAACTTAATAACCGGCATCATTAATGCAAGCAGAGTAGTCTTTAATTCAAAACGAAAGCTCATTATGCCTACACTACTGAAAATTATTCTTCAGTTGGATACAAATGAGCTACCCTTATGATTAACAACTTGTTAAATTTCTATTGGAAAGAGAGGAAAGACAGAATGGGATGTAACACTAACAGGAATTACTGAAGGCAATTCAACTCGAAAAGATCTATCATTAAATGGAGACCACATATAATAATTTTATCGAAAAGAAAAATCGAACATTACATTTATTAGACCAATTTAAAATAAAATTTTCTTAAGTGTCTTAAGATATATTGCTCATTTTAAACGGTCAGGTGGTGTTCTATTGTACTTCTAGTATAAAATCTTTAATGTTTCGTGGTATGATACAAATAAAATTATCCATAAAGATCTTAATATCTAAATTTTTTTTCTATGACGACATGTAAGAGTGCCGAGCGTTTGCTAGAAAAATTAGAAAATTAAATCTGATCAAATTGAGAAAACAAATAACTTCTAGATTCCCACGAAATTTGAGCTCGATCGGACAAGCCGCTTTCAAATTACGTAGTGCCGAGTAGTTCATTAACGCAAGCATAATCACTGAAAAGCGATAATGCCCTATACAAATTTGACCCCAGACCGAGAGGTAAACTGCAGGCACGAAACCAAATTTTCTCTTAGATATCAAAAAAGGAGAATGATAGTGAAAAGTTTTCGATTCTGAGGACAATTTTTTTTATTTTCGATTCTCGCATAAACACAAAGCTCACATACCTTTGGAAGAAAAAAATTAATTCACAACTCATATTTTGGACTGAGATTGTAAAATTACGTCTTATAAAATTATTTAGAACTGATGGGTCATAACTATTTGAAAGAAATGAATAATATTTAGCACTTCTGCTATTTCGTGAGACATTGTAATAGCTCCTTTTTATTCCTTATTCGTTATAAACAAAACGTGTTGGGATTCCCCTGGTTTATTGAGGCATAAAATGTTTCCAAGGTGTCTCTTTGTTCTCTGTTATAGCGCAGTTTGATACAGGAATCAATAACATTCAATTTAATTACATGAGTCAAGCTTCTGTTCTCTTTGGACCGGTCGAATGAATTTGAATCAATTCACCTTTTTTTTTTTTTTTTTTTTCTATTACAGCTCATATTTCAGATAATTTACTCTTATTTTAAATACCTTCTGTTAGGTTTCCTATTGTTATTGGTAGTTTTAAAGATTTTGAGTTCTGAATGAAAAATTAATTTTTTTTTACAGTTTGAAACACCCGCCATTTTTATTCCCCCTACCTATACATTGCAGACTCTATTTAATTTTTAATTATACATGGTTTTCATTAATGTACTCAAAAATTGGGGTGCAATAACTGCCTTTTTTTCCTCTAGAGCTCTTGTATTGATACTTTTACTGGGAAGGTCCGTTTTCTAGGCTTGGGTTGAGCAGTGTTTCATACTTTAAAAGTACAAGGAGATATACATATTATTCAACAATTTGGAAAGTGAAAAATGGACAATGATCTAAAACCAATTTTTTTTTTGTAAACACAGTTCATTCATTCTTGGAATTCCCAAATAGAAACTGGCTGTTTCCATGTCTTTTGTTATCCTAAGCTAATTAATTATATATTCCTTTTCCAGTATATAAATATTCAAACATTTGCAAGGCTTAGACTAATGCCACTCTCTTCATAAAGAATACTAATATGGCATGTGTTTTTTTTCTCGAAAATTATGAAACAAAAAAACTAAGAATATGTCTAACTGGAATTTGACGGGTTACATACTACCTAAATAATATTTTGGATATCAATTTGATGACTGTCTTTGAAAAAGTAAACCACAAATCAATCATAACATGTAAATTTTCCATTATTAAAAAAAAAATTGAAATCTATATTATACAATAAAATTGTAAACATATATAACTTTTTGGTGGTTGATTACAGCCCTTATTTTATCATTATCTTACCCTTTTTAATCAAAATAACTTTGTTTCGATACGTAACATATTGTCTGTTCAGAATCAAAATAACAAATCGATAAAAAAAAATCGATTTTTGAGTTCACATATACAAAGGATACTGGAATAACAACTTTTATGTGTATAAGTGAAAGTTGTATTCAACACCTTGCATTTGGAGTGTGATAAACGCAATAAGGAAAGAATATTTAATGTTTCTTTAAGGTTGGAAGCGGCTCATGTCAGTTTTGATCGAACGTCTAGTAATGTATAAAAAGTTAAAAAGAAAGGGAAAAATACAAGGAAAGTTTTTGTAATTTGAATTAGTTTAGAATTTTGTAAAATCTTCAAAAGATGTTTTTCTCATACGATGTTTTTTCGGACTTACCACCACACTATGATTTAGAAATGATCATATGAGGAGTTTTCTATCACAAGTTTTCTAATAAGTTCAGAGTGATCTTATGCTTAAAGATAATTGGAACATAAGGAATATTCAGTTGTAATAAGGAGAAGCCTTAAACAAGAACACAGCCCATATTAGTTATTTGAAAATCTAATCCATGTAATAATTTCATTTGAGAACCAAATTTTATACCATAATTTTTAACCAAAGCTTTATATCATGTTTCCAATAACTCCATATCATGAATTCCGCATTCCTTATATCCTTCATCACAGTTTTCAACATTTTATCAGAACCTCACTAATTATCAAAATCACCCGATTTAAGCACTATTCTGTTTCAATCATTTTTATAACGTTTCTCATTTAAACGGCTATGGTCAATCGAATAAACTAGATCCTCGTTAGCAGCTGATGATTTCCGCTCGCTACGTTCTTTGTAGTGATGAACAAACCCCAAATGGATCTTTATCAGTTGCAGTGCAGGCCTGAGGGTGAAAACAGACGTTACAGAACATTACGATAACACAAAACTATTAAACCTCTCAACACACACAGCTCTAGAAGCAGTATTGTGTTTGACTCCAGTTCTGAATACTCCAATTACATTCTTAGTACCGATGGCTCTTTCTTAACCACCAATGACTTAAAAATTGGTGAGCTTCTAGGAGAAGGCTATATTTTCGGGGGTGGGCGGGTGGAGCTAGTGTCCTGAAGAATGTACAGGGTGACCAGAAAGGGTACTTAATATTAAAAACTTCAATATATATGACCTTTAATAGCTATATTTAAATTACATTTTTAATAGAACAATAATAAAAATAAATAGAAACAATTATTGTCTGAAAAGATATTCCTTATTTAGTAATAATATTAACTTACAGAACAACACTAACAAACAAAAAATTTAAACTAAGAAATGTTTCTTTATTGTAGGCTCTTAAATTTACACACGAAGGTGATTGAAATAATATTTATAAAAATATTTTAGATTTACTACTTTATGACTATAATTAATTAATCACAATCACATCCAACCCTCGTACATTTTCAAGAGCTTTTGGTGCAGAAGTGTTTATATTATTTTTATTTAATAATAAAATACTCATATGAAAAACACATACGAAATTCTAACCAAAAAAAGTTTAACTTCCATAAATTTTTTTTTTCATACTACCTCAGATCTCCCTTTAATAGGTTTAATCTAATTATTCGATTTTTAATTATTCAGCGGATTCATCGAACTAAACATTTTCACTTAGGTAATCCCACGTTTTAGTTTAGTTAACTGTGATTCCAGGCTTATAACGGGCTGGAGACGGTGAGGTATGCATGGCCTCGGAACAGCGGTTCGTAAGAGTTGTAACATAATTTAAATTAAGCAATATAATCTAAATTAATGACAATTTTTTAAAATTTAAATTAGTGAAAGGAAAAAATCAAACATAGAGACAGATACAATTTACATCCTGCCCCTTAATATTTTCAACCAAATCATCGGATTTGTGATTATTCCCTGGATCCAGGAAACTATATCATTTTAATTAAATATTCCCATGTAATACACCAGAAGGTCCCGGAAATCCAAAATCATAAGAATCTAAAATACCAGTAAATAACTAACCAATGAATTAAAAAATAAGAGCGTACCCTATCTTGCTACAGCAATGCAGCAATCCCGGTGATAAAAACACCCTTAATACTTAAAATAAATTTGATTATTCATAAATTAACGTTTCGTATCATAAACTGTTCATTTTCAAATCCATTCCTTATGATTTTTTGTTGGTCTTCTTGTATTTGATAATTTGTTCATATCCCCTATCCATAATTTTCAGATTGAGAAGCGATAGTCTTCATTAACAATGTAAGGGTTCAATAGCCGGGGACAAAAATATCCTAAAAAAACTTCTTATAAATTTTATTCATAAATTAGTCAACGTATCGGGCCTCAAACTGTCAATTGTCTCGTTATTCCATTTATGAAACTTTAAAGGTCTCTTTTTTTTTTCTTTTTTTTTCAATAATTACTACATTGATGAATATATGACCCTTAGAAAGATAGTGTGTAATATTATTTTCGAATCTTATAATTATGAAAATCACTATATTTACAAATCATTGAAAAATTGTCATGAGGATTAAATTCAAAAGTAAACAGTTTGAGGCTCGAAACGTTATCCAATTTATGAATAAAGTTAATATGAAATTTTATGGGTGTTCTTTGTACCGTCAGAATATGTGAAATACATATACCATCACTTTATATAATAACCCTCTTCAATCAATTTTTACATTTTTATTTAGTTTTGTTTTATCAGGAAAAGAACAACAAAAAAATTATAATAATTTACAAGTACTGCCTTGTGTTGTATGCATGAAACTTTGGCAGTGTGAAACGATAGAAATAT
>NW_027107476.1:3120954-3128321 GCF_000696795.3 Halyomorpha halys
AGTTTTATTGATTTACAAAAAAACTGTTACAAAATATTTATTCTTATAAAGTTTTATAATAAAAAATCGTGGATTTATTGTGGTCCAAATCTTATTCCTTAACCATTTTTATAGATATCTGTAAATTAGAAATGAATCCCACTAGAAAAACTAACAATGAAAATAATGATGCTATTTTTACAGCCATTTGAAGAAAAACTCTTTCTTTTCCATTATTTTACGTTTTTTTGGGTGGGGGGGGAGGGGAGTTTGAATCGTCAAGACATAACTAAACATTAAGGTCTCTCAAATCGATTGAAAAATTAAACTAAATATATTTTTCATAATGATATTTTTTTTTTTTTTTTGTGAAGACCATTTTGTACCTAATCTGTAGATAATCTTCCTAAGCGGTAGATAACAATGTTAATATGCTAATATCATCATTAAATAACAAAAAAACATAATATATATTGTCATATGTGGCCCGGGTGCACTGGGTCAATGAACTTTAATAATGCACTTGTTAATAATTATCAGCTTAATGTAATAAAAACAACGTAACATTAATTAATAAAATAAATATTATTGAGCTAGCTAATTGATGTGGAATTTATTTACCAAATAGAAAAACAATTCTATTTAAATTATCAATTGGTGAATATTAAAATATTATGACTTCTTGAGTTGTTTTTCTCAGTTAACTCTTATCTCAAATTTAGCCGAATCTAGAACGCTCTTAAAACTAATAGACTGTTAATATATTTATTTTAATCATAATTTGATTAATGAATTTATAAATGGATCTTTGAGTGCTTATACATGTTAATGGTTTTAGAATATTAAAAAACATAATTCCTTTGTTTTAGGACTATCTACTAAAATTCTCAAATAATTCTTCAATACTTTATATTTCTTTAATATTCGTCGCACATGATGGTTTAACAAATGTTTAGGATATGGATCATCAAATCCAATGTCTAGACCCAAAATTTGCCAAAAATATAGGTTTAGATCAATAAAATAAATTGAATAAACATTAAAATAAATGAAAATAGTAATAGAATAAATTAATGAATAATTTTTAATGTCATCGAGTCTAATCGTTCCAAGTTATTTAAGATTAATTTTTTAATTTATTGTTTCTACTGTTCATCTCACAATTACATAATACATAAGTTTGTTCATTATATAAAGCATGAAGTGTTCTTATTGAATTACAATTATTGATTCCAATTTAATTTAATTGCAGCCAATCTTTTTCTTATCAAACCTACCAGGAAGAGCAACTCATTATAGCATCGTTTCCTTAAAGAGGCGGGAACCCACCCAGGGGTTGGTACAGCTCGGAAAGAAAAAACAATAAAATAAAATAGCTGTTATGAAGGTAATTCCACTATTATAAATTCAATTTGAGATCGTTTGTAGCATAAATGTTTGGGAACCTTAGGTTCAACTAATATTCTAGAGATAAATGACTCATATACCCCCCAAAAAATTATTTAACTAGAATTGTACTGTTCTCATCGGAAATATCTAAACAAATGAATTATGAGTGAATCCATGTCTTGGAGCAAGAAAGTGGCAAGCCACAATTTTGGAAATAATTAGAATTTTGTGCAGAGTTCTCCTTTGTTTCTCCATAAAGTTATTTATTGCGTCAGTGTGTCCGACATAGTAATACGGAATATGAGCTATATAAAAAAAAATAATTAATTTTGAGAAATATGATTTTTCGAAACTGATCTACTGACAAACTCATACCATGTGGCTTGTAATTCATTTATCCCACAATGAATAAATGAATAATATCAGCACTTTTAAAAATAAAAATTAATTATATTACTGGCCCTTATATAATGGAAATGCTGCATCATTTGAATATATCTGATTTTATAAAAAAATATATCTTTAAAATGTGCACATTTTAATAACTGAAATATGCGATAAGAAACCCAAACCTACAAAATTAAAAATATTCACATTAGAAAAACAACAAATAGATATTTCAGGAGTAGGAATGTGACGAACCCATCGGCCAGCCGATAGGCTGCAGTCATCTACCAGCCCTCCAGGTTGAGGGAACAGTACAGTAACGTATGTACAGTACAACACACACATTCAGCGTGCACACAACACATAATGTCACCTACACTACACCCTAGGATCACCTCCCATAGGAATCCCTTGGGAGGGGGTGCAGGTATGCAGGAACCAAGGAGGTAGCCCCAGCAGCATACTAGGATACGTAGGGAGGGTTAATGGCCTCACTATCCGAAAAGAAATCACTCAGAAGCCTCCAAAATCAGCCTCGGATGTGAATAGCCTAAAGGACTTCTGGATGGCAGCAGCGCAGGACGAAAACCTCTGGAGGTTGCTGGTTGAGGACTGTGCCGCGTCAACGTGTTGTAGTACCATACCAATAATAACAAATAGACATTTCGCACTTCGACAAGAACAAATTGGTAGCAATATTTTTTGGTTAATGATTACCATTTGATTTATTTAAAAAATATTATTTCAACAATTTATAGAACTTGCAAACTTAAAAATCTATACCTACCTCTTTTTTTTTCTTTTCTTCCTCATTTTTTAAGTGAAGAGAGTTAATACCCCTGTCGAGTATATTTACCCATGGACAATAAAATAAGTAAAAAGTCGAGTGTTTGATAATGTAATTTTAAAAAAACTTATCTTTAATTAAAATCTTAGACATTAATGAAATTACAGATAAAATCATAAAACAGTAAAAAAAAAGTGATAAAAGTGTTCAAGAATGACCCACAATAAGAATATTAACATAAAAAATGAAACAGAAAATTATTGACTAAGGGAAAAGTAGCGAAAGATAAGCAAGATTAAATTCATCACCATCAGCTATTTAGGCCCTATATAAAGAAAACACACTTCAGGTCAGTTCAGTCCCAAAATTGTAGTTATTCATATAACAACAATCTTTCTTTTGTGTTGTATGCACAATTTGGGTTCAATAAATAGAATATTGAAATATTTATAAGTCGTTGCCCAACTGTGCAATATTATAGATGGTCAGATTTTTGGTTGTAAAGATCTCAGTAAAACTCAACATGTTCTCGGTTCCACTCAACATGATCTGACCAATAAGTTAAAAGAAGAAAGGAATTGATAAAATAAAAAATAACATACCCAATGGATATAACAGTCAGCTGTACCACAGGCACAACTATAGAGCGATTTTTCAAACAAGAAAATCCGATAATCTTACACCGTTACTCTGGTATTAAACAAAAATAATAGGTACTTAAAATAGCAGTCATGATAGCCGAAATTCATCCGTTACAGCTCGACAATATCTAATTCCAAATTTTGTATTCATTTTATTAATAAAGAAGTAGTATATAACCTTCTTAAAGAACCACAAATCAAAATAAACAAATTTCAATAAGATGAACAATTAATTTAAACAAAAAAATATTGATTTCAAATTCTGACCCCATGTTTGAGATTAGCCTCGTTAATGAATTTTCTCAGATCTTGGACAACGACCCAATTTTGAGTCAATTTGAGCCTTTTACTCATAGTAGAAGAGCCCGAGAAGAGAAAAAAGTTAGTTATTTCAACCCAAATTTGATTAATTTAATAAAAAATTGATATAATTAGTAATCAAACTTTGTGAGTATGCCAAGCATAGTTAGCGGGAATAAAAAATAGATTGCTACTTAAAACGTAAAAAAAAAAATAATTTTTCATTCAGAGCTCAATATCTATTAATCTACTTACAACATTCCAAAACCTAATAGAGCATAATTTAAAGTATAATAAATTTTCTGAAATATAAGCTCTAATAGAACTATTTACATTCACTAGTTCCTGATATACAGTTTTTAAAAAGTAATTTTTTATAACAAAATTGGGAAAAAATCAGTAATGTTTAAAATACATTTTGGGAAAACTTACTCCTTCAAAGATAAGTGCGATAAACTACTTTATAGTCCATTAAATGATGTTTAATTAGAGTTCTAGCAGACATCTATAAATGAAATACTACCCGAGATATAGATTTTCGTAAATCAAAAAATTTATCCGAACTACTAAAAATCAACAATTTCTAAATTTATTTTGTCAAATATCATAAAACCTACTACCTCTACGATGATAAGCGTTATACACTACTTAATAATACATTTAACTAGCTTTATTTTGAAAGCTGGCAGACACGTGTTCGTCAAATGGTTTCTGAGCCGTATTTTTTCATAAAATAAAAGTATGTACTAACGAGCAGAAATTAACGTTTTGTAATTTTTTTTTTTTAATTTCATGAAATCTGCTACTCCAACGAAGATGAACGTCATAAACTACTTAATATTACATTAAACCGGCTTTAATATGAGTGCTAATAAACGTTATATGTACGTATAATGATTCTTAATTTATACTTTTCTAAAAATAAATTTACTAACTAGTGATTTTTCGTTATTGTGTTATGAAATGTATCTTTTTAAAATCCTGTTGAAAAATCTTGGAAACTATTCAATGTAATTAGCTCTATTGGGGCTCATATTTTAGTAAATATATTCTGCTTTAAATGACATTCTAATAGGTTTTCTAGTGTAGTTGCTAGTTATAATGATTTGGAACTCAAAAAGAAAAATTATTTTTTTTAACGTTTTGAAACTCGCTATTTTTTATTCCCCTTTACTATACTTGGCGGAATCATCGATTCTGACTATTAATTATCCATAGTTTTTATTAAAGTAATCAAAAATGTCGGTGAAAGAACTGACTTTTTTTTTTGTGGGGGCGGGTCTTGAACTCAGTATCTACCGGAAAGTTTACGTTCCACCTGATGAACTTAGTAAACTCCTATCATCCCTTCTAATAGAGCAGAACAATGTCCCTCATGGAATCTTTTTCAGTGAAAATATTGTAACTTACTTTAGTTACTGACAGCCGGGCCCCATGTATACTTATTACCCTGAGCGCGAAAATAATAATGGCATTGAAGCAATGAAAAAGAAAAAGTAATTTTAATAGTGATTTAAGTAACAATAGTGAAAAAATAATTGCCAATCGCTTCTTAAAAGACACTCCCAACACGATATTTCCTGAATGTAGAAACTCGTCCGAGAAAAAAAATATCTGGAGACCATAGGAATTCGAGGAGACAATATTGAAGAGATTAACTCAATCCTGTGAGAAAATGCGAAATAAATATATTTTGATCAAAACATTTTTCTTTGGTATTGTTACAATATGTTTATCATAACTATTTAAACTCATAAGTGACCACTGCAAAAAGTAATATTTCTTAAATAATGCTTATCCAACTAATTAACTATTTGATTATGAATTGAAAAACTTTCATAATGAAACTATTGTAAGAAAATAACAATAATTTTGTACTTATTCCTTTAAAATAATAGTTTTACTAAATATATATATTTAAAATAATTGATTTGAAAATTGTTAACATGATGTTTATTAACATTGACTTTGTTTCATTTTAAAAAGAAAGAAATGTGGTGGACATGACATTGATAGAAATGACTGGTAAACAATAATAACATTTCTGTAAATACCGCAAGATATGTGTACGACCTATGCTATCATACAATATGATACCATACATTCATTGATATAGCTTATTTAATCTGCCAAGCTTATAGTTTTCCTCATGCGATATGTAAACTCCATTGAGCTAATTATTTTGTACTAAATATTTAATCGAAACCAGGTCTCTCAGGGTAATTATTCGGAAACGCAATGAAGGAAGCAGTTATATTAATGCAATAAAACGGCCCATTAAATGAACCTTGACATTAAACAAAGAGCATTGTTTATGGACCCACAATGGGCTAAAGAAGTACTCGTCATGAGGACTGAAAGGTCGCACATTGGCCTTCTGGTCTAGGACGACATTTGCAATTAGGGCATCCTTTTTTATTAATTAAATATTTTTATTAATTGTTCATAGAGTGTAAACAGGTTAGCGAGCTTAATTGCAACACAGTTGGGAGAAAGCAAAGTAGTTGAAGAAACAATGGTCTATTGGAGTATTACTTCACCCTTCCGATAACATTATAGGAAAAATCTTTTTTTAATCCGAATGACCTCTTTTATTTTGTTTCCCAACCGAATATCAGCTGAATCTGACATATTCTATTGCATATCATACCACATAAATTTGAATTTATTCTATTTAAATATTTTGTCCATTTCCACCACACCGCTTCTCGCCCGTTAAGTTTGTATGCTCTGACACACTACGCCACAGCTCTTGCGAGACCATTCCTTATCAGATCCTCTTCCCTTTTAGAAATTCTCCCATCCGTCATTCGAATTCTCCAGTGGTTTGGACAGTAACCACATAACTAGCAATTATAGATATTGACACTAACTATATCATTCAAATAAAGAAATAGCAATCAGTTTATGAAATCATTACTTTTTTATATACAACATGTTTTCAGTTACTTATTGTACTATTGGAATGAAATAATCAGCGTTAAAATACTATTTGAATTATGTGTATAAAGCTCATTCTTGTTATTATATTGCAGATTAATAAAAAAAAAAATTGTACCGCCACAATTATCACTAGAGGAAAGTACTACGTGGAATTGATAGTTATTTTTTTAGCGACAAACGTTTCATTAAAAAACGACTGATTGACTTTCCTCTAGTGATAATAGATTGTGTCTCTGCTGTGATAATTTATCGTTCGAATACGACTATTCCAAGAAAAAAACAGATCTATAAAAGTGAAAACAATGAATTGTAGGAAAAACCCGAGATATGGATTTAACGTCAAAACATTAAAAGAAAACTAAGAAAAAAATAAAATGAAAAAGTCTAGATGCTCAGGTTAAGTCTAATAATATATTGAATATATTCAATTTATGATTAAATTTAAATTTAATCTATATACAAAATAAGACATTAACATTTTTTTTTTAACTTGTGTTTTATAAGCTACGTCGATAATATTTCTTTTCGCAACATAAGCCACAGTGTTCCTCTTTTCCTAGGGGTTCCCATATTACGATTAGATATAGATAAACACTTGAGTTTTTGCTGGGAATTGAGAAAAAATTCCTTATTCCTTATAAAAAATATATAATTTCGGTTGCTTCCTTATTGCATAATTATGTTCAATTGTAACACGTTTTTGTAAATATTTTATAAATTTAAATGAAAATAAGTTATCTTTCCCAATTTTTTTATAGCTCATAGTATTATAATTGAATAAGAAACTTTCTTCTGAAAAATGACTTCTACTCAACGAAAAATGATTAAATTAATATTTATTTATTCACTTGTTTTAAGTATCACTAATTATGAAGACCGACTAGTACAAACCGGCCAAATATTTATCACCCATAAAAATTTGTACATTTATAAATAAATAT
>NW_027107476.1:3128371-3135939 GCF_000696795.3 Halyomorpha halys
ATGAAATATTTGTTTATTCTTATTTTATTTTTATTCTTCTCAGATTTCTGAAATTAAATATAATTCCCAAAAAAAATTCAAGGAATCCTTGCTGAAATTGTGTTATTTCTTTTGAAAAAATCCTATAACACTACATGTGTCAGGAAGGACAATGTTTTGAGCCAATCTCAATACTTTTTTGTCAGTCTGCGATATCCTCCCTATAACACTAACAAAATAACTCAGTATACAGCCAGTTGAAGAAATTAACAGGATAGAGAATTTACAACACTTGTGGAAGAAACAATGGTCTATTAGAGTATTACTTCACCCTTCCAATAACATTATAGGAAAAATCTTTTTTTAATCCGAACGACCTCTTTTTTTTTTATTTCCCAACCGAATAGCAGCTGAATCTTGATATATTTTATTTGCATATCATACCACATAAATTTGAATTTATTCTATTCAAATCTCCTGTTCATTCCCACCACACCGCTTCTCGCCCGTTAGGTTTGTGTGCTCTGACTAATGACGCCAAAGCTCTAGGGAGATCATTCCTTATCGGATCCTCTTCCCTTTTAGAAATTCTCATATCCGCCATTCGAATGCTCCAGTAGTTTGGACAGTACCCACATAACTAGCAATCATAAATTTTATAATTTCATCCTGAAGCCTAAAGTTCTAAAACATAAATTATTTATTATTCATTAGAGATAAGATACACAAGTATAAATAATTAAGACTTAAATATTGTTACCTCTAGCTATTCCTTGTTAAATACAAGTTGGTACTGAAATATTTTAATTCTGACGAATTATTTTTTATTTTAACTTTTAACTATCATGTTGCGATTGTTGATGCTAATTCTTTCCTACGCTAACATAATAATGTACCTAATAAATCTCAATTTCTTTACTTAAAAGGGATTGGTATTGGTTTTAAATTTTAGTACATCTTTGAGTAAAATGTTTTATTACTGTAGTTTCGCAAATTTCGTTTTTCAATTACGTTATCCTTACACCACTATGACTACAATAACGAAGTTATTGCATTTCGCGTAGTCTAGACAACAGTGGATTGAATTGAACTTAGCAATTCTTATACTCAATTTCCGTCCCTAATCACCTATGATTGGTATTTCATATCGAACCATCATCTCAAAATTTTAAGAATACAAAATTGCAAAAGAGAGCTGAACAAGTGTATATGTTATAGTTTTTAACACATAAAAAAAAACTAACACAATATACGACCAGTTGAAGAAAACATAGGGGTCAAAATATTGTTCTATCTGGGGATAAAATCTTTTCAGCTCTTGGTATTTCCTTTTTTTATTTTACCGTTGTGGTAAGTAAGTTGAAGTCAATTGGAAATACTATATCAATTACTGTGGCCTTTTTTTCTTCTTTCCATATAAAATAAATATCTGGGTGAAACAGAAGAAAGAAAACCTTATCCAAAAATTCGTCGTGCACTCCATGTAGTGGATATCAGTACAAAAATTATGATTAAACCAATTACGGTATACAATAGTGATGTACAATTTTTGTTTAATGACTCCCTTCCTAGTCATTTCTGACATGCGTGACGGAAGGGGGGAGGGAGGAGGGAGGTTATGTAGATATAACCAACCTACTCTAACCAGAGTGAGAGGTCAAGTTTTCATCACGAGGGACAACCACAGAAATAAAAGTCGATCCCTCAGGCCGAAATCTAATCTCTTGGCACAATACAATATAATCGCCGATGAAATCAGCGAGATAATGGAGACAATCCATGTACAGGGTCGGATGCAATTTCTATCCAATGTACTCCTAGTTGATAAAAGAGCTGGGAAAGAAGGAGGGAATGCCGAAATAACTCTCATTCGTAGAGTGTGCTCAGAAGCTGATAGAAGTTCCCGGGAACAGGAGGCCCGAATGAAAGTGGAAGAGCCAGGGTGGACTAGGATTACATACAGTTGGCCTAGAACAACTCCGCTGCCCTTAAGGAGAAGAGAGTACGAGGACAACAGTAGGAAGAAAATACCAAACAGGGACAGAAGACCATGGCAAGCAAAGCCCAGAAACAGTAGCCGGTGAGAGGACCGTAAGTGCCATGGATGCGGCAAAATTAGACACCTGATGGCCCAGTGTCCCCAAACTCAATGTTTCGAGTAGGGAAATGAGGGACTCATTGCGAGATAATGTTCCTATGTGTAACATAGGCAGAGATCGGACCAGGTGGAACCGATAGAGGTTAACTCCCAGATTCTGAGACGAATAAGAGTACCTCAGAGAAGAAACGAATTCGCAAGCGAGTCCACAAAAGTGTCGGAAGTCTCACAGACTGAAGCAGAAGGAAGGGATCTGGGATGAGGACAGCGGGGAAGGAGAAATGTGTGGCGGTAGACTGAGGATGATGGAAGGACCGGCGAGGAGATTTGAAATGCGTACGCAGAGAGGCGAACGCACATTGGTGAACAACAATGTGAGGAAAAGGACTGGCGGTCTACTTATTATACGAGTAAGAGCAGTGGTTACTATGGATGGACCCTGCAATGTAGAAGGTGAGATAGAACGTGGTAAGGGCAATAAAATTACCAATTATCAAATGATAGTCCATATATTGGAAAAAATGCCAAGTGTTTACCAAGTGATCATAGGTTGTGATTAACTAGAGAAAGTGAGGGCACGAGTTAACAATAACATGGGATGGTGAAAAATTAGAATCAGTGGAAGAAAGTATAATTGCAAGCGAACTTACAGACGAAACTTTTCCGGACTTCCAAAGACAATTTACACTAACGACGGACGCTAGTGAATATGCTCTAGGTGCAATATTATCACAGGAAGGGGAGAAAGGAGAGCGCCCATAGCCTATGCCAGTAGACGACTCACAGAAGCTTTGGAAAGGGATAGTTTGAGCTGTGGAGCATTTTCGGCCATGCAGGTGACGATTTAGGGAACATACGGGCCATAGACCTCTGTAATGGGGATGGAAAACTGAAGGAATCATCCGCAAGAATCACACGATGAAAGGAATTGCTAAGACAATATAACATGGACATGGCCTACAAGCCGGGCAAAGAAAATGTGACGGACTGCTTTTCACCAGCGATAATGATCAATGCACTTGAAGAAGAACAGGAAGAGACGTCCGGGGATGTGAGGCGATTCCTGAGGGAACTGTGGAGAGACGGGATCAGCTATACTAGTTGCCGAGATGAAGCGGGCGGATTAGTATAGCTATTAAGGAAAAATGCCAGTTCTAGTTGCCGAGATGAAGCGGACAGACTAGTATAGCTGTTAAGGAAAGGTACCAGTTCTAGTTGCAGAGATTATTAGGTAAGAGAAGGAAAAAAGGATTGAAGGAGCGAGCCCATGTCATGTCATGGGTAAACTTAAATCAAAAACCAACATGAACTGAAACTATCTCAAGTGGAGAGTGCGTCGCCCGTGCAAGAGTAGGCTTTGGTCAAGTCTGTGGATTCCAAAACGATTTGGCTTTAAAAAAAAAAAAAGACCTCCAACCATATATAAGGCCTAGCCTTTCACGGGAGGCATAAACTCCACTTAAAATAGTATCGGTTTAATGCAAGACTATGTTTTTTATACAGTTGAGGATCTAAAATAATAAAGTTGGTGAAGGTCCTTATTCGTAGGCCTAGTATATATGGCTGTAAACGAGAAGCGGTCTTATCTGCTTGAGGTAGTTTCGTGCGTTATTTTTGTATCATGTATTTATTATTTTGTCGAAATTGCTAAGTAGTACACACAAAAATTAATAATATGTAAAAATAACAATATGTTGTTATAAAAGAAAGTAATGTATACATTTGAGAGCTTCGGTGTGGCTCAAGGTGCTGCGCTCTGGTGAATTTGATCTGAAATACTTATCTGAACTAAATTTACGTGTAACCAAAAATTCCCATTTTCTTGTAATAATCAATGTATTCGAATTTAGTCTGAATTGAACAATATTTATACTTCACGCTTAAATAAATTATTAATAAATAAAAAGCCTTTATTTAAAAAACTATCAAGAAAATAATAATAGAAAATCTTTAGGGCACTGTCAGCTTCCCTTTGGCATAATGCATACTGATTTTCTTTGCTGGTATACTCGGGATGATCTAGAATTACTCATTATTACTAAAAAAGTGAGATTGGTTAAAAATTAAAAAATACTGCACCAAAGTTCAGTTACCCTAATGTATATATTTTCAATAAGCAAAGATTGTCTACAATAATAAAATCGTTTCTTTACTTTCTTTTTAAAAAAAACTTCTTACACTATCACTGCAGCAATCATACTAAAGACTGTCTTTTGTTTCCTTGGTGATAAGCATAAGAGATTTCGTTCCAGGCGTACACAAAGGTAACACTCAGGACATACAATCCGTTATAGTTTACATTATCGTGGCGCGATTGAGATAACGAATTGGGAGTACCTTAGTCTCTATTTTAACAACTACAACAAAGACTATGACTTCGCTACAGTTAAAAATATATCACTGAAGATATTGAGAAATGAAAGGTTTTTCGGATTTAGAGGAATAAAAAAAAAAATCTACAAATATGTATTGGTAAGTAACAACTAGAAATATTTACAATTATTTATAATATCAATGCTTTTGAAGGGAAATTTAGTAAAAAGAGAAATGAAGATCTCTTAAAGTGTTTTGTCAAATCTTTGAATTATTCTGTTTAATTTGATGGTCAGGGTTGCAGTCAAAAAAAGAACAAATAGTTTAAAACTAATTTAAAGTCAGACGTTTCGCCCCACTTTGCAGGGCTTCATCAGGGCTAAAAAGATACAGAAAAAAGAAAACTGAGAATGTTACAACAATAAGGTAATTTAAGCTAGGATAAATATTATGTAAAAATAAAGTGATAAGAAATTACATATAAATAAAAGGAAGGAAGACATAAAATAGTATCAGTATAAAATAAACTTGAATAAACAATGATAAGAATAAAAAATAAGTAACAATGGCAAGAGTAAACATTTTTTAAAATTACGTAAAATATGCAGTTAAAAAAGTACAGGAGATGTATATTTTTGCTCATTTATTATCATTTTATATCATTATTATTATTTTTATTTATATTTATTCTTTCAAGACGTTTATTTAATCTCTACTTTCTTCTTTATTTTTTTTCCGTATTTTTTTTGTTTTATATACATCTCCTGTACTTTACCGGTCTCCAGTATGATCTGTCTCTAGGACAACCTTAGTCAGCTGTGATCTATAAATTCATAGCTTGTTTTGGAAACTAGAGGAGTCAGTGATACCTGAATGTTGTTAATGTTCATAAAAAAAACATAAATCGACAGTCTGTCGACCTTATAAGTTTGTAAGGTCAATCGAAATAAAAAATTATAAAAAGATTAAGTTAAAATTAATTATAAATATTATTAAAATCTTATATATGTTTCCAAAAACAATAGCAGCAAGCATTAATGCTAAACAAAACTAAAAATTGATCTTTCATTATCTAGTTGGATATAGCAGAGATTGAGTCAACAACTCAAATGAATTCCTGTAATTGCAATTGAATATTAATTATGTTCTATAATTAGGCATGGCTTATGATGATAGTAGAATGATTTTCAGGTATTTTATTGACTCGCTAATGTTTGGTATGATGTAATGTCATTCAAAACTATCTTCCTTCTCAGTTGCCATTGTAAAGGGTGTTTTTTTAAGCCCGATAGAACTTGAAATTGTAAAAAATAACACAAAAAATTAAATTGTAATCAAATTTTTTTTTTTATTCGAAAGATCAATACGTGACATTAACATTTGAAAATGATTTCGGGCATATGGGCACCGCGGCTGTTCTTGACGAAGCGCATTCTGGACGTCCAATTTTGGGCCACTTTTTCGAGCACTGCTGGCCGTATGTCACAAATAACACGAACAATGCTGGCCTCCAAGGCGTCAATTGTTGCTGGTTTATCAGCATAAACCAGTGACTTCACGTAGCCCCACAGGAAATAATCGAGAGGTGTCAAATCGCACGACCATATGCGGCAATTTTGCTTATTAACAAACCCGTTAAGCCAAAAATGCGCCTCATCGCTGAACACAATTTTACAGAATGCGCTTCGTCAAGAACAGCCGCGGTGCCCATATGCCCGAAATCATTTTCAAATGTTAATGTCACGTATTGATCTTTCGAATAAAAAAAAAATTTTGATTACAATTTAATTTTTTGTGTTATTTTTTACAATTTCAAGTTCTATCGGGCTTAAAAAAACACCCTTTAGTAGAATAGTTTATTGGTGTTAATTTAAATTTATATCAAATTTGTGTATAATCATATATACTCCGCAGCATATCATTTTTTTAATACTTAATTAAATAGAAATGTTAGTAACTAATACTTTAAGATTGCGATCCATACTTTGGAATGTTTCGTGGTTTCATCTTGAGGAAATAATAATCATTTGAGAAATAAATAAAGGTAATCAATTAGACACAAGTGACGCTTGAACCGCAACCATTGTCATGAACAAAACAGGTATCAACCACAATTTATCTTCATGTCTAGAAACCCACAATAGATCATGTTTATTTGCTCTAGGGCATATTAGTGGTTCTCAGAAACGAGAAAGTTGCTGTGGTATGAAAACAGTAATTGTCACAGGTATTTTGCGACCTTTGATTGTTTTTCTTGTAAAAGTTTAAGCAAAACTAGAAAGTTATAAAAATGGTCATTGCTTTTTGTTGCTCTAACCTACAGACATGTGATCGAAATTTTATGATTTTGGAAAATATAGGACGATAAATGAATCAACCATCTCTGGTATATCAATTCATTTGAGAAACACCTCATCCCAAAAAAATTAAACTTTGGGTTACGATTTTTAAACTTAAAATATTATTGGAAGATTATTGATTTACCGTGTGTATAGATGAATGGAATATGGTCCGGGTGCTGTAAAAAAAAACTCAAATAGTAGATAATTATACTATTTTATTGAGCTAACGTTTCGCCCCACTTTTTTTTTTAAATATTTCTTCTCCCCCTATTATGTATATTACCATTTATTGTTCACCTAATTTTTTAAAAAAAAAATTTTGCTATGTTTACTTTACAAATTATTTTCGTTATTGTGGCATAACTGCCGTCCCCACTCCTCCCAATACCAACAGTCACTTTGTTTTTGACTGCCGTCAAAACAGGTATGCATTCTGTCTCATCATTTGATTTGTATTTTTTTTTTATCTTTTTTCATCTCTCTATTTGTACTTTCTTTAATATTTCTTCTCTTATTTATCTGTTACAATTACCCTTTTCATTTACTATTTATGACCTTTAATTTTTCTTATTATATCTTACATTTTATACCCCTGTTATTTTACACTTATGTTTTTTCTTTTTTTTCCTTTTTGTAACTAAAGGGTTGGAACCTTTTTAGCCCTGACGAAGCCCTGCAACGTGGGACGAAACGTTGGCTCAATAAAATAGTATAATTATCTACTATTTGAGTTTTTTTTTTTTTGAGCACCCGGACCATATTCCATTCAATTAAAATATTATTCTAAGGCATTACTGCATCTCGTATTTACAATTTTCGTGGAGTGATTATATATA
>NW_027107476.1:3136039-3195265 GCF_000696795.3 Halyomorpha halys
TAATATGTATATATATATATGAGATTGGTAAGGCTTGACTGCATCATTAAATTTGGATGGCAACGCCAAGTTTATAAAGAATGGAGATTAGGTATTTCTCAAATCATTAATTCAAATGAAAACGGATGTTGTAATGTTTTTTTTTATATTGATCTGAGCCGTAGCATTGATGTAAAAATATAAATCAATTATTGCTCATAAAAGCAGATGGAACTTTATTGAAAATTAAGATATCACAAGTTCATTTCACAAAAAAAGAAAAGCTCACTACATATCATGTTTGGAATGCAAAAGAAAAGAAAATGAAATCCCAATATAGTTTTAGGAGACCACCATACACTTATAGTTTAACTTAGAAAGCATTAAAGGAATTAGACGTGAAAAAGAAAAGTTACTTAAGGAAAACGGTCGGGGATAAACCGTGAAAGGTAATTGGAGGATGAAATACACAGGGAAGAAAGCAATTAGTATGGTTGTTGATTAGAATGCAATTGTAAATGTTTATATTATGACAATGTTCTGTTATTCATCAAATGAATTTTTAAAATGTAACCTACTTTGTTGCAGACCACTTCTGTTTCACTGAGTATAAAGCAAAACCGCTAGTTCATTTTATTTTCCGATCTAAAAATGAAAATGAACTGCTATCAGAATAATAAAAATCACTTGACCTAAAAACGTCTTAATTAGAGAGCCCAGATTCTTCAAATTCAAACTGACAAGTCAGGTATTTGTTATAGGTATGTCATAAAGAATTGTTTTTTCATTCCATTCCCGATCTACAGTTGCACCTAGGAATGATAGCATTATCACGTTCAAGCAATGCGATTTTACTAGATCCCATAGGAACGAGTCCCTATTTTTTTAATTTTTTTTTTTTTAAGGCAATCCAGAGCAAAGCTGATGTTTGCCTAGTTATGTACAGGTGACCAACCTATTCTAACCATGGTGGGGGGTCAAGTTTTTCATTTTGAGTGACCGCCACTTAATGAAAAAAAGGCCCCAGGCCGGATTCGAACCGGCACCGCCCACAGATCTCAGGGCGATAGATCTAGGCCGAACTATCGAAGTCCCTAGTTTATAGTGGATCATTGTTGAATAACAGCAGTAACGGTACAAACGCAAATAATAATGTTAAATTATCTTCAAACGCCATATATCATTTTTAACTGCAAATAATGGATTTAAGCTGTATAGGTTCAGGAGGGAGAGTGGGGTAATGCCGTTCTAAGCGTGTACAGCTTTTTCTGATCTTCTAAACCGAATAAAGAATTCTGCTTAGTGTTACAGTGTAGGAGAAAGAACCCTACTGTGTTCTAGACAGTTCTACTCTTAACAAGCATCTTTCCAAACTTTGTTATAAAATCAGCGAATCGTGTATACAGGGGTAGAAGAAATAGATTAAGAATGAAAACATGCAGTCATTAATTACCTTCCTACATTCTACTCAGCCTACTACACTCTACACCAGTGGATGTTGTGCTGCTGAAAACGTTTTTGTAATTCCAAGAAGAGAATTTTAGTTTTTGTTTTTTCGGTCTTTAGCTGATATCAACGATCCTCTAAAATGTTTATGGAGATATACAATAATATTCCATCTCTTAGAAGAAATAGGAGTACAAAATAGAGTTATTTCCGCAGCCGGGTTTTTGTATAAATTAAATTATTTGCATTTTGTTTGAAATTCTTACTGGTCTATTTATTTATGGTTCGGTTTGAAATCTAATATCATTGACTATGATGGATGTGAATCCTTAATCACTGTACAATTTGATGAAATGTTAAAGCAAGGAATTGAAACTTCTTTTGTCATTTTAATGTTCATACTATTTGTAACCTCCTATGTCATGTTCATCTTTATATTAAAGAATACAGTTATTTTTCTTATGATTTAATTTATTTATATCATATCCAAATGGTGTTCTGCCCCAATAATATCTAATCTCCTGTGATAAAGGCCGAGTAAGATCTCTTAAGCTTACTGTATCTCTTGAGTAAGTATTACTTAATGACAGTGATCTATTGAAGCTATAAAAAATGAGACAAAACTCTACATAAAGTCTAAAACTTCCTTATGAATTTATTTACAAAACATCTGTCACATTGTATTTTAAAGTATTAGTTGGACACAACACTGCATACTTAATTCGTAGTACAAGATCCTTTTCCATCCTCTTCACCAAATGTTTTATTTATTGCTCAAACACTCACAGGATACTACTGAGTAATGGGTATTAGATATCCACCAATATATATAATATCTTAACCTAACAATACACTTTGTAATGTTCCACCTTTCACGACCAATATTATTGTACGTGGTAAATGTAGGTGTCAGTATTATTGCTACAATATAAAAATATCGTCAATATACTGACAATATTCAACGTGTTCTAGGTCCAGAAGTTAAAATGTGAATAGATACCAATGGAAAATCCAGTAGATTCTAACGACGGCCACTGGCAGCCCTGCCCTTTGGGTATTACGATATATAATAAAATATTTCTTCAGTATAATAAGCTCAAATTGTTTCAAAACACTCACGGGATATTACTGACTAATTTGAGTCATCAACTTTAAAAATCGGCCTAGTAGTTTGCTCAAAACGTCGCCCATATAATGAGCAGGTTATGTGACACTCCTAAACACGTTACCTTCCTTTTGGCTTCGTCGCAGTCGGGTAATAAAGAAATAAAATTTGAGTGGAACAGAAATTAGCTACAAATAAAACAATAATGAAATCGTCATGGACACCATGTTAATTCATAAATGAACTAATAATAACTAGAAATTTTATAAATGACGATTTTTTTTCATATATTTGTTTAAAACTCATTTGCACTCAGATCTGAATACAATGCACTAGTTTTAATCGATCGATTAAAATATAAAATCTTTTAAGAGCTAGATATACAAGTAAATGAAAATCTATATAATATAAACAAATTAAAATAAAATATTTAATATAGTAACATCCATTGTAACATTATGTTCATACATATAAAAATAAAATCATGCACTAATATTAATATATCATATTAATAACTAATATTAATATATCACAGTTTAAAATATTTTGGTTAAAAGCCAAAGGAGTATTTTTATTTATCGTGAAATATATTGGTTTAAATTGTGGGCGGGGAAAGGAGATGAATTTAAAAAATGGGTATATTTTACCAACCTTAAACTTCAAATTTAGTTTGGAACAGTGAATTCTTTTCATATTCTTTATTAATAAATCATTTTTCTCAAATACGCAAATAATACTGAACTTAGTACAAATAGTACTTACACAAAAAAAAAGAAAATAGTAAAAGCAATCTACGTAACGACAAACGTAGAACAGTCAATTTCAAGGATGAAGACAATTTACCAACTCATTACACAGAAATTATTAAAAAATTGGAAATAAATTAATACCATAGTGATAATAATTGTTACAAAATAACTCAATTAGACAGTCGAATCATTTCTAAAAATTAAAACAGAACGGAACAGAAGAAAACTTTATTACTTAAATAAAGCAATCGAATAAAGGTATGAATAATACAAAACGTAAAAATATATCAGATACCAGGCTTATTCTTGTTAGAGATCTGTGACAATGAAGATAAATGATAGACCTTTCTTAAATTTAATATTTTATTGTAAATTTCAACAAAATAACAAAACATTCGTGTACCATTAAAAATTAAATCTTAACTAGGGAGAAATATTATTCTAACGTCAATAAGCGAAGTCGAAGAAAACTATATCAGTTATTTATTTCAATGGAATAAAGCCAATCTTCCAGTCATTTAACCTTAATTATGAGATTAATTAAAATTATTTAAGAGATTTTAGTTCCTTTTTGGGCAATTGAAGAGGACTTCAATAAGGATTGAAACAGGTTACCTAACAGTGTTTTATTTTACTTACATGTTTTTTTAAATTAAAATTTAATACTTAAGCTGTCTTAAAAATGAATACATGAAATATTTTATTTTTTATTTTAAAAACAAAAATCTTTCCCTAAAAAAAACATAAGATTGGGGATTTCATAATTTTATTTTATATTAAAAATTACGAGGTTTGGGAATTTGTAAAATAAAATGTTCATGTTAATCAATAAAAAAATAAATTAGGTGAAAAGTAAAAATCGAGGAATCGTTCAAAAGATCCGATTCAATACAAGGAGTAAATCAAGTCACTTAAAAGAATCGAACTTCTCGTCTCTATAAGAAAGTACCAACTGTTCCTATATAGGCGTCATTCTCCCTCATGTATTTCAAGTCATGCCCATTATTTACTTACTCGTGGACAACACGTTTTTTTTTGCTATTTAGAAAAGAAGAAGAAAAGAAAAAAATGCAAATGTATTTTCTGCTAGTTTCTTTGATTTTTGTTTTTAATAATGGCGATTGTTCAAATTCTATGATGTACATTTTATTGCAAATCTGTGAATTAGTAAAAAAAAAAAAAAAATAATTTGCACAGCTTCAAGTAATGAAGGGTTATAGTACAAGAGCCGGGAAGAAAAAAAGGCAGTTATCTCACCCCAGTTTTTGATTACTTTAATGAAAACTAGGTATAATTACTAATCAAAATTGATGAGTCTGTCAAGTATAGGTAGAGAGAATAAAAAATGGCGGCTGTTTCAAAACCTTAATTTTTCATTCAGAGCTCTATATCTAAAAAAATAACAACGACACTAGAAAGTCTAAGAGAAAATTATTTAAAGAAGAGTGAATTTGCTGAAATATTAGCCCTAAAAGAGCTATTTACGTCAAATAGTTCTCGAGATATAGCATTTTAAATAGTAAAATTTCTTTGATCTTCTTCAAGATCAATTGTTAGTTAATTTATATTGAGAAATCTATATCTCAGGAACTATGTGACGTACAGATGTCTATTAGTATTCAAATTAAAGCAAGTTTAATGGACTTTAAAGAAGTTTATGAGCTCTACCTTCGTAGGAATATTAGTTTTTATGATATATGCTAAAATAAATTGATTTATAGTTGTTCGGACAATAAGTTTGACTTATGAGAAACTTCATTTCAGAGTAGGCGCAGTAGTTTTTATGATATTTGACAAAATAAACTCACAAAATGTTAATTTCTAGTTGTTCGTACAAAATGTTGGAAAAAATATATCTCTAGAACCATAAGACGCACATACGTCTGCCAATACTCAAAATAAAGGAAATTTAACTTTCTATAAAGTAGTTTATGACACTTATCTTCGTAGGGGTTGTAGTTTTTATGATATTCACATGTGAATATAAATTTGGCAAATGAAAATTTGTCCGAACAACTATAAATCAATTTATTTTAGCAAATTGCTAGTAAACTATTACTCCTACGAAGATAAACATCATAAACTACTTTATAGCTCATTAAACTAGCTTTAATTTAAGTGCTCAAATGGTTTTTGAGATATAAATTTTTCAAAATAAATTCACAAACTACTGGCCTTTCAGTACGTCCCATATAACATTTTTCTGAAATGTTGCTTTAAAAAGGTATATCTGAAGAACTATTTAACGTAAATAACTCTTTTAGGGCTCATATTTTAGCAAATTTGTTCATCTTTAAATGATGTTCTGTTAGGTTTTCATGTGTTGTTCCTACTTTTTAAGATATAGAGCTACGAATGAAAAATTAAATTTTCTTATCGCTTTTAAACATCCGCCATTTTTTATTCCCCCTACCAATACTTGCCAGACTCATCAATTTTGGCTAGTAATTATACATAGTTTTCATTAAAGTAATGAAAAATTGGGGTGAGATAACTGCCTTTTTTCTCCTTTTGGGCTCTTGTACTATTAGTACTGTAAGGAAGTTCGGTTCTATTCCAACGGCAGTGCAAGGAGGTGATTTGGCCAGAATAACGCTCACTAATAATTAATTTAGATTATTAATTAAAAATAACACGGTTGTGAGTCATAGTTGGATATAAACAGAGCTCGAAAGCCGGGAATGCCAGTCCAGGTGGAGGGGATAGAAGATATCCGCCGCTTCAGGTATATCTGCGTCCAGTCAGTGTTGCTTCAGCCGTCCTCTTGGTAGCTACGATAGAAGTCTTCATCCAGGTCCTCGTCATCAAGATCCCCGCATTCTGTAAGTACCCCATATCCTATTGCAGTGACAGATCGCTTGTCCCGCTTCGGTGTCGATGACTTTTGATGCAACGCCCATACGGGCACGCCATAATCGCTTATAAACCCTGCATCATCGACAAGCATTGATAGTTGCGGTTCGACAGTCATAACGAGTCCCACGGAAGTAGCATTAGATCAGGAATAAGTGAGTTAAATTCATTATTCCTGAAGATTACATTTTTAAATTAACTTCACTCCAAATAATAAGTTATTATAAACTTTTGAAATTCATCAGTTTTGATATTTTTTATGGCTATTCGCTATTATAAATATAGTATTTTGTCAAGTTTGAAACGCTAACAGACCCAGGGAAACATCACTTTCACCTTGGGATTCGTCGTGCGCTGGCGGAGATTTTCTATTACAAAATCGTCCAGGAAGTTTCAGTCTATTGTTCTTTGAGCAAACATTCTTGTTAATATGTTAATCTGTTGTCCTGAAATACTCAGCTGGTTATGAATTTCCTAATAACATGCTGCGAGATTATTAAACCGGATCAAAAAAAAAAAAGGGTAGGCTTAGGACACTTATTACAGTAATATTCTTAATTTTCGTTATTTATTATAATAATATAATAAATTTGTTTACTTTGTGATTCCTGGCAATAATTAGGTAAGTAGAATCTGATCGTTAATAAAAAATATTTTATTCGAATTTCTTAAATATTATTTAGGTACTTTAAGAATTTGTTATAGATAATTTTAATCACAAATAATTTACAACTTTTTTGGCTCTTCAACTTGTTTAATTAATTAAATAATTTTATGTTCCACATATAATTAGTTCACGTAATGTTTTCAGGAATCTGTATTATTTAAATATAAATTCTAGTGTGTAAGATGTGAAGTTGGATTTATAATATAGGTTTGAATTGTGTTTAGTCGATAACTAGAATTTTCGGTTTGTTTATGTTTAATTTAGAATTAGGAATAGAAAGAGTGCATTCTCTCTCTATTTAAAATTTAATCTTCATTCAATATTTATTTATTTTTGTTCCAAATTAATTTTATTTGTTGACTTTTACAAAAGTATATCCGAAATTAAATAAAATATAAGATCATATTATCGTTTTTATCACGTTTCATTCACTTTTTTATTTATATTAAATAGTTTTCATTAAAAGTATAATAATAATATTTTATTTTTTATATTTATACATATCTAAGAATTATATTAACAATAAACTATGATTTTTATTCATTTCATTATCTTAATATGTAGCCATAATTCATTTTTACCTTTTTTTGGCCAGTTTTATCTTTACGCATTAAATTATTGCCAGATAGAATTATAAATGATTTTATTTATTAGCAATTTGTTTGACAGACAATACCAATATTGTATACTCTTCTTTACTCACAATATTACCCACACTTTCACTCCCCCCAGATTACATCACAAGGTCCTGTTTTCTCCTCGGGACACAATCGGAATCCAATTACGCACAATCGCAAGGTAGATGTCTACCCCATGTATGCATACAATGCCACTTTGGTTCTAATGTTTCTTCTTTAGTAATTAGTGGTGATTGGCCACAGATGGCGAATGGTTACTGAGATGGAAAAAGTAGGGCGCAGTCCGTAAGCTTGAGTTAAGAAAAAAGGAGAAATTGTTTATCTGATCTCAGTACTTTTAACAATAATAATAAATCATATCGACAAAATTTATAAAATATCTCAATAATTTATAATTATTTTTATCTAAATAGGGAATATAAATAAAATAAATATAAAAAAAACAATAATTGATTATTATTACTTATAAAATTTGTCTGTAAATGATGGTTGGTACTGTCAAAATGTCCATCACACTATCTTTTTGTATACAGTGTAAAAATATACCAATTTATTTATTTTTCCATCTAATATTTATTTTTTATACATGCAAAGACGGCTACTACATTGTTTCAACCCAAGTTATTAAGCTAGATAAAAAAGTATATAAAAACGAATATTTCACCATGACTTGAGAACAAGCAATTATGTTTGTATATAGAGTAACGATTATGGTTAATAACAAAACAAAACATAGTTTTTTCTGAAAAAAATCTTTCTAAGTCAATTAAACTAAGTGAAAAAATAAATAAACCATAATTGCTACTTTATATACATATATAATTACTTCTTCTTCATAGTAAAGAAATTAGTTTTTACATACTTTTTCATCTAACTTAATAACTTGGGTTAAAATAATATAATGGTCCTCTTTGTTGGTAAAATAAATAAATATATCGGAAAATAAATAAATCAGTAAAAACGAATAATAAAGTAAATAAATAAATAGATCAGGTTTTTCAATTGAAATTAGTTATGTCACAGATGGAAGTTAACTGTTTACCTATAATATAAATTAAGTTTTAAAAAATATTTTAAAAATATTATCACTCTTTTACACAAGCTATTAAATTAGATAAAAAAATTATGTTAAAAAACATACTTTACCACCACTCTCGAAAAAATAATTTAACTTTTTGGCCAACGACGAATCCCTTGGTGAAAGAGATGTTTCCCTAGGTCTGCTATCATTTTAAATATAAAACTATACTATTGCAAAAACAAAATAAAAAACAGTTGCTGCTGAAAAAAAAAACTTTATCCCGACTGGCAAAGAACCTATGATTTCGAGACCAATATTCCTCCAATTATATATATATTACTTTTTCGAGAGTAATAATGAAATATGTTTTTTCATACCTTTTTATAATCTGTATAATTATATAATTTTACATATGTTTTGTTTGTATATATTTTATTTTTTATTTTTATTACTTGTTTATATATATATTTTTTTATTTGTCATTTGAACAAAGTTGGTGCAAAATTAAACAAAGTTGGAGCATTCGACAATTAAAAATACTAACATAATATTTCGGGTTCACTAAATGCTTTAGTGATATGTAACATTTGTTATTAATGCGCAAATGAATCGTCCCGTTACATCTTATGGTATTTTAGGCATTGAAATCTTTTAATATCAAGTTGTTCACTTTTGTTATCTTACTGGTTTAAATCATTGGATGTTAAGTTTCGTACAAATTGATTCATTCTCAGGAACACTATTAATATACGGTTATAAAGGTGATTGCCCCGAAATTTAATTTAATTGAAAATATTATTTAAAGAATAGTCTTATCAGGAAGATGAATTTCACAATATCTTGCTAGCTAAAAAAAAAATCCTTCCAGTCATAATTACCTAATTAAAATTGAAAGCAAAAATGAATTTCATTGATATAAAATTATTGATACCACTATTTCTTTTAACTGTTAATTTGAATTCTAATTTCATTATTTCAATAGGTGCTTTCAATGAAATAATTAATGATATTAAACAGATGTTAAGCAAGTTAGAATTTACATTTTACAAACCACAACTTGATCAGTTTAAGTAAGTATAAATCTCAGATTGAATATCGAAAAATCGTAGTAGTGAGAGAATAGAAATACCGAATTGTTTTATGTACACTGCTTTTATATCAGATGACTATTTAATGGCTTTTTCGTTCCCGGATATGGCAATATCAATTACTCATCACGTTTTAAAAAATATTTACTGTAGAAGTTAAGTCATAAAATTCGATACTTTGAATTTTTATTACATGAAAAAATATTTCTTTAACTTTCAATTATAATATATACATATTATTTACATTTCTTCAACATAATGGAAAATCTATTAGAACTATAAGATACTGCATTTGACATTAAAATTAATAATTTATCGTTTGGTATCAATAAATACATCTTTCCCTGATCATGTTAGTAGTAAATTTATTTTTCTCTGGAGAATATTTCGATATTTTGGAAAATTTGATTACTGTAATTTAATGACATCAAAATTTTCTTAATATTATATGTAGTATAAACTTTTATAATATTCTTAATTTATGTGTGGAACAGTTGCAGAAAAAAAAAATCTTAATCGAAATATAAAACATAAAGAAATTACTATCATTTCCTAAATTAGCGAACGTAATGAACATATAATTGATTTTTAAAAGCTAATTTCTCACTGATTATAATCATCTTTTAAACATTCTGTTCGATATTTCCTTCTTCCAAATTTCTTTTACCTTGAAGTATTATTTTATATTCTAGAATTATATTTTGTGAAAATTGTTTATTTTCGAGTTATTGTTTAGGTTATCTGCAGGTTACTATCCCAGGACTGATAACCTCGAATATCACCGCCCTTGAAAAATAAATCTGTCTGCTTTTTCGAATGAACAAAAATCTAGAATCTATGATATTATAAATTGTTATTGTTGATAGTGCTCAAGTCACGTCTCAATTTTCTTCTACAGTATTTTTTTTTTTTTTTTTGAGACATGGTTAGAACACATTAATTTTCAGCTATTATAATAAAAGGATGGTTTTTAATGTTTTATGATGTAATCGATAATGCTTGACATTTAAATGGCATATAAAACAACGATTTCTTCACTAAGCAAGTTCTTCAAATTATAATGAGTTTTATAAAACAATAGTGTTTAGCTATTATGTTTCATTTTTCTGAGGCAATTTTGGTGGCAAATCATATGGGTTATATCGAAAAAAAAATATATACAAAAAATTTTGGAGTTAGGTGATATTTTACTTTTTATAAATGGCTTTTATCACATTACGTGCTTAAAACTCATTTAAACCCAATTGTATAATTAAATGAAGTAAATAATTTATATTTAAAATTGAAGAATATTATAAGGATATGATATAATTTTGATTCAATGGTAGATACGGGTAAATAGCTATAAAAATATTTTTAACTAAATATTAAAGAGTTTGACATTAGAAGATTTAAGTGTTTATATTATCTGATATTTTATTTATTATTTTTTTTTTTTTTTTATGTAGGGTGCTATGCTGTGTTACGTTATTTTCAACTATTAATTTTGTCCAGCTACTGATGAACTGGAATTTAAAATAGAAGCCCAGACATATTAAGCTGAAAACACTTAATTTAATTTTTTATTTTATTTCGTAATTAACTGTTAAATTAAATTCTGAACTTTAATACCTGACTATCATTCATCAGCATTCGGATATTTTCCATGAATATTATTAAGAAATGAGGATAAATCTGTGGAAATCATGATAAAAAATAAATGATGACTCCCTAATTCTTATCATGGTTCATTTCGATCGCAATCATTTGAAAATTAGCTGTAACGTTTAAGATATCTTATCGGCTCAGGTTTTGCTTATTCACGAAATGCATTTTTCGTGTCAAGCCGTATCATAAACTGTATAATAGCAAATCTTTTGTCTGATATTCCTATTCATTAACTGGCCATTTTATGATTGATCGTCTATTTCTGACTTTTCAGAAACGATAATAAATCATCCGGTTGGAGTCAATATTGACCCGAATACGACACGAAGGGCAAAACGTTGCCTCCGCAAACGATAATAGATCACTTTATTGTATATTTTTATTATATATAATTTTTTTTTTTTTAGTTTAACCTCACTATTTAATCTGTTGTTCGCTTTCAAAAAGATCGATGTTAAGGATGTAATCGATGTAAATAAAAAATTACCGTTTAATATTGTAAAAAAAAGAAAAAAATATAATCTTCTAAACTTCTGGTTAATCGTTTTATTTAATGACACAGAATATTTTTGTAGTCAGTGTCAGGCATATTAATTAGTAAATAAATATAATTAAAATCTAATGAAATAATTAATAAATAAAATTGCAATAATTGTAAGTGGTAATGGGAATACTCTATGAAAAACTTTAATTATAGTCCACTCTTAAAATTATTACTTGACCCAAAGTAATTAGAATATTAATTCCTGCGCTATAGTAGTAATGTATACATTTAATGTGAAATTTCCTACAATGAATTAAAAAAAATTTTTTAATGTAACTGGATATTCAATAATTAGTAGTAATTAATAATTTCTTAATATAATTATAAATTTTAGTTCTTTTTTTATAATAAAAAATGTATTACAAAGAACTGAGTATGTAATTTTCCTTCCACAAATCCTCGCTTGGTTGATTTAATAATCAGAATACGAAACTGAATGAAGTATTGGTTCGATGGAATTTATTACTGTTTAATAATAGAGCTCATAAAAATAAGAGGAATTAAAACATTGATATTTTCTTATGCTTAATAATTTGTTAAATTTATATGTTCTTAATTTTATTTTACTTTATTGTTAAAGTCAATTCAGTAATACTATTTTTATGTATTTCTTTTTATTGAACCATTAAGAAACTTCCTCTCTATAAAGAGAAAATTATAGAGCAACACAAATATAGCTGGGAGAACAATTCTACCTTCAATGAAATAAATTACCTTTGAAACTCGAAAAACCCAGTCTAAGTAAAATTTACAAATTTTACTCTTACAGTTTGTTTTACTTCATTGTTAAATTGAATATATGGAGGCATCCTTTTCATTTTTATTGTTTAGTATATTATTTATGAGTTGTAAATCTTATTTTTTTCTATTTTACAATAACTTAAATATTAAAGGTCAACATTGTTTTAATATAAATTAAATTATTCTACAGCTATTTCCCATTATTCATCCGAAAATGTATATTCCTTGAAGTAATTTTTTATCCCCTTAATAATACACATTTAGTCCAAAGGACAAAGATTCGTAAGAACAATTCTGAAGGTGGGACATTTTACAAGGAGCGGGTAGTATGAAGGAATAACATCTAGGAGAATTAAATGAGTGTAAAATCATTTCGTAGGATAACTAGCGAATCAAAGGCACTTCAATAAAGCTTGGATGGGAGGATATTGTTAGGATTGGATTTCGACGGAATCGGCTGAAGAGGGGTGTGTGTAGATAGACTGTTGTATCTTTGACATCCGAGTACGTTAAACCTTTTTTTTCCCCCCAACGTATCGGCCACTAAGGACCACGTGAATATCAATGGTTAGGCTTCTTTGGAAGTCTTGATTTTCTTTCTTCCCATCGCAGTTCCATGATCCTCGACTCCCTTTCTTCGGGCCACTTCGTACCCCTTTTTTCCTCTTCCAATATTGGTGAGATTTTCCAATGTTTTCCTATACGTATCTCTATCTAGACAGTCGGTATCTGAAATTTTAATTCCTCTCTCATTCGCTTCGTGTAGCCTCCCATGTTTTAGTAGCTCAATTTTTTATAAAGATCTTATTCAATCTACTTCCTTCATCCTCTTCATGTGCCCAAAGAACATCAGCCTTCTGATTCTCATCTCGGTTTCCAGGTCTTTGATGTTTCCGTAGATCTCTTCGTTAGATCTTAGCCTGTAACTTTCTTGTGTTTTCCTGGGCCCATAGATTTTTCTTAAGATCCTTCTTTCTATTTTTAGCAGCTTTTTCAAGTTGCGTAAGTATGTACTTAGTTTAAATCACAGGCCTTATCACAACGTTGTAATGCTTTAACTTTGCATTGGAGGAGAGGTTTTTCTTATTGTAAATTTTAGCTGTTTGAAAGCCAAAATTTTCTAATTTGGTGGTTTTCTCGCGGATGCTCTCTTTCTCAGAACCGTTGTGACAAATTATTTCTCCCAAGTACTTACATTTTCTGATCGCTTTTATTTTTCCATATTCAGTATTTACTATTTTTTTCTTGAAATTTACTTCAGTAGTCATGAGCTCTATTTTCTATATGATATTTGTAGGCCTGCTTTTTCTGCTATTATTTGTAGGGTATTCATTTGACTAATAGCCTCTTCCTCTGATTCTGCTAACAGTGCGATATCGTCGGCAAATACCAAACAACTCAGTTTTATTGATTGTTTTTGTTCCCTCCTATGGCTCCTGAGTTATTTTTTTTTTCCATAATTCCTCCTTGATTTTATCCAGGACTATGTCGAAAAGTATTGGAGACAAGACGTCGCCTTGTCTTAGCCCTGTTTTTATCTGAAAAGGTTTGCTTATAAGACCCTGAAATTTCACTTTAGATTTTATATCTGTCAGAGTCAGTTTTATCAGGTTTATGGTTTTCTGGTCTACTTCATACTCTTTCAGGATTTACCGTAGGGTTTCCCTATCCACGGAATCGTAGGCCTTTTTAAAGTCAACAAATGAAATGTAAAGGTTTTTCCGTCTGGTGGTGTAATATTGTATGAGCAGTTTAAGGCTTAAAATTTGCTCCTGACAGGACCTTCCTTTTTTAAAGCCCCTTTTCTACCTAAAACCTTGTTTTTAATATACTTCTTACTGATATTAGTGATAACTGTATTTATTATATAGTTAGAATTGAAACGATCAAGCATTCATCTTTAATTTAAATATGAATCCTTTTCAAAAACACCTACACAATATTCTTTATTCAGCCATTAATAATAGGTAAATAAATAGAATTGATATAAATTTCAAAACATTCGTGTTCTACTGAGAAATAGCTTTTCATGTACGCTCATTACCTCCCCAAGACACATAAATTGCCGAGACGGATTAGGAGAGGTTAAGGAGTCTAGCAACGTGTGTTTTTCTTTGGGTCAATGACATCTTTTGCCCCCAACGAGCTTCCAGCGTAATATAGTTCTGTTCTGCTTCCTCATAGACTACACTATCACTATATTATAAATTATAATATGTCATTTATTATCCAATTGTTATTACCATTAGGCATGATCATTAATAGCAATATTTTCCGAAGGTAATTAAAGTAAATTTATCCGATCTATGCCGCTGAGGTCGTATTTTTCTCCAATTTTTGTGTGGAAATAAATAAAAAGTGATTTAATCGTTTCGTTAATGTCTTGAAAGAATTTTATTACTTACCCAATAAACATTTTTGACCATAGTCTATTGAGAAACACTTTTTTTTTTACACCTAAATATGGTTCAGCATAATTCAGTAGTACACAGGCTATGAAAGCAAAAACTACAAAACAAAACAAAAAAATAATAATAGAGGAATTGGATGAAAAAAGGCCCAAAAATCTGAAAAATAATATTGAGACTCCCGAAAGACACTTTTCAAACATAATCTCAGATTACATACTATTATGTAGGGCTGTAGAGGTTTTTCACACATTAAGAAGCCCTTATAGATAGAAAGAAATTTTGATTAAAATTCATTACCACGTTTATAGTATCACTAAAAACAACCCTAAATCATAGGTCATAAGTCGTTTGATCGTAAGAGAGCTTCTGGGAGTGTCGGAAACCTCAGAAGAAACCACTATATGAATTATGAAACTGATATAAATTGGATCTTTACCTTTCTACAGTGACCTTGAATGCAGTGTAAAAGTCTATTATTTTTTGGAAAAATACAAAAAAATGGAGAGTATATGGAATATTTCATATGTATACATACTCTCTGGGAAGAGGTTTTTCTAAATATTATATTCAAACTTTCTAAATCTATATTTATTATGTTCTTCTTCTATTTCATCTTCTTCTTTATCTTCCTCTTATGCCATAATTAGCGTCGAGGAATCTCTATCTAGTGGAACCACTCACATAGGTCCCAGCTTTAAAGATTCATTTCATTGAGGTATTTGCCTTAAATACCTCCGATCCTCTGTACACAATGTTGATAACTTACTCTAGGATATTCACGTGGTCCCCATGTTTTGAGCCATCAATACTTTTATACGGTCTATGTCCTCGTTCATGCGGCTGACTTGTCCAAACTACTCGAGCTACCTTCCCTTTGAGTTCGGGGATTTCCAGCTGCTCTATTACATTCCCGTTTCTTATGCGACCCCTCCTAATGTTCCAAATAGATCAACGTAGGAACCTCATTTCTGTTGCTGTCATGCGATTATATTATTATCCAGATTGAAGTTATAACAAACATTTTTTATTTAGGTAGAGGAGCAAAATATAAAATTGTCTCTCTATTTTGACTGTATTTCTTTACCTACCTGCGCAGCTTTTATTATCAATTATTGGAGTAGGAAGATAACACCTTTCTCCATACCGGAACCCTTGATTATAGTTAAATGCTATATTTGTATTTCATAAAAATATAACAACATGATGTACAAAAGTATTGGGAGTCTCTTTGGACTCAATAATTATTCAAAATAATTTGAATTTTAAATTTTAAGATCGGTTCATTCATCACTGGATCTTCAAGTTCATTCAAATTTTGTTTCATAAATTACCGGATTGGATCCATTATTTTATGAAGATCATTGTCATACCGAATGATAATGTGAAGTAATCGTTGACTACAGTGGTGTTATATTATGTTATGATTGCACAACATCAAAACATTTGAGGTCATTTTGCTCAACACTTGTATTCAAATGATCCTGTAGGAAATGGCTTCATGCATATTGTTAACAATTTTCATCCTTCGTTATCCTTTATTCCTTACATGGTTCCACTTCTATTTTTCTATATAATAGTTATAGAAAGATTATATAGATTATAAAAGAATAGACTCCTAATAAAATAGAAATTATATTCATTAAATTAAAAAAAAAAATAGAGCATGTTTTTATTTTCAGGATTTGTTATCTGAATTCATAATTGATAATTGATTCTTAACATTCAATTAATGTATAGAATTTTAATTCCAACGTTTGAATAAACTCTGAATATTTTAAATTTTATTTTCTATTCAATCATTTTCTCCTCTTAGTAATTTATTTTAAAATCGTATACACATTTCACTCCAACAGACATACAATTTCTATGAACTAGTTTTAATGTACTAACCAGAATAATTATACACATCCCAAATAAATTATTTCAAAACATCTAATAAAACCAAATCCAAATTAATGGTCATGGTATATATATATATTTTTTGTTGTTAAGCCATCGTGCATAAAATAAAGTTTAATTAAAACAAATCTTTTACCTAATGAATATATATGTTTATGTCCCAATCACTTCATCAGCTAATACATCTCTAATGTCTCTGTCTTTCTTCCATTATTTAAGTAGAATGCACTCCTTGCATCTCTAATTATCACTTACTTCTTATATTTTTCGTGACGAGGTCTAAGTAGTGGTTAGAAAAAAAAAAAGGAAAAATAAAATTATAAACTTTCCTTGAATTAATCCATGGATTGATATACAATCAATATCTTATATATGATTATTGGTTCTTTTTACATAGAAATGTTTTTTCAGCTATCAAATACCATGGAGATTCTAAAATTTAATTTGCAACAATTTTGGTAAAAATAAAGTATAGAGTCCAGAAAATGGGCGCCATTAATTTCTATCAACTATAATGTTCCAGTAGAAAGATTTATAAAAAAAAAATAAAAGCTCCATTATATACAATAAAATCCACACAGCTCTAAGTATCCACATAATAAATAGTTATAAATACCATGATATCAGTTTTGACGATGTCGGGATGTTAGATAAAGGAAAAAAAATAAAAGAAAATGCATTTAAAAAAAAAAAATGAAAATACATTAGATACAAAATAAAACCTTCAATTCATTCTTCTGGAATATAATTAGAAAATTATAGTGATTGAATTGGCACCCCTTCTCTTTCCACTCACCGCGACAATTTCTAATTAAACGTTGGGCTTTGATCCTCTTTCTTTTAGTCATTAACCTGAACACATTGTTTTAATTATATTTAGATAATTTTGAATCAGCCAATAATACCTGGGCTAATAATAAAATAATGCTAACGTACTTATTTATTTGAATATTTAAAAATATTAAACTAATTGATTGTATGCTATTGGGGATTCCTTAATCGTAAAAATGATTAAATTATATGAGCTGAAAAGGGGAACGCAGTAAATCCTGAAACATTCTAGAAAAAAATATTTATGGATTAAGAGCCATAGTGTTTTCAATTGTTGACCCCAACACAATAAATGAGAATAAAAAATAAATAAATTATACTTTCAACTACTATATTTTTTATTTGATACCAGATAGGCCTGGTGGTCCTTGAATGGTTAATATAACTGTTACATATACTTCAAAAAGAACGGTCACTGTAGTGAAATCTCATATAATCATAATATAAATTCCAAATGATTAACGAAGCTTGGTTTCTCAACTCTGCAGTGAAAGCACGGTCTATTTATCATGACACTCTAAGTAAGTTGTTAGAAAGTTGCTTTAAAAAATAAATTTTTATGAAACTTTTTTTAAAATCTATTTCATGTAATAAATTTATTATACATCCGTCTTGATTTTAAATGAATAGAAATTTATCTATTATATTCAATAATTTCTCAAACTTCTTAAGTAATGTTATTGACATAAGTACTAAATTTATTTTTAAACGATTTTCTAATTTTAATACATAATTTTTAAGGATAGAGAATTCTCTATCCTTAAAAATTATATTGTAGTATTGAAACGTATATCTATGTTATTTTATAATTAATATTGAAAATTAATGTTTTTAAAATATAATAAAATTTAACATGTTTGCAGGAAAATGACACCTGGTTCTTATTTATGATGTGTTTATTTTTTTTTACTCTTTTTTTCTGAAATCTCAAAAATTTTTACTTTAAGAACAACCAAAGGTAATTCCTCCATCATCCACTATTGCCAACGATCCCGCTTTCCCCGAAACTAGTGAACCGTTTTCAATGAAATTGTATAGTCGTTAGTTCAAGATTCATCAAGAAACAATTTTGTGACTGAAATATAGTTTATTGGTTTTGGTATTTAGAACCATTCTGTGGTTTTGGTTTTTAAGTTTATTCTCACAGAGATATTTAAAAAATAAATAAATAAAAAGAAGGGAATTGTTTTCTAAATTTTATCATAAATACTTCCTATGAACTTTAAGCACGATTTTTCCCTTAATTTAAATTGAGCAAGGAAAAATGTTTAAGCGGCATTGAAATATAGCACCAATGTCTTTTTGTTTTAATTTATTGTTTTTAAATCTAATATGTGTTTATTAATTTACTCTTTCATAATTGAATATATATTAGGGAGCTTCCCTGATATATTATAAATAGAGTATTATACTAAATACATAATAATATAATAGATAATTCTAAGTGTGTAAATGCGAATATATAAAACTAAAAAAAAAACTAACTACAAAAAATTTAGAAAGTTTAATTTATAAAGAGAATTACAGAATATTATGTAAAATATATAAATAAAATACAACTATATCATAACTAACCTAAATGCTATATATGGCCAAAAAGTTTCTTTAAGAAGAAATTAAAAAACCTCTAATATCTTTGAAACATGTCATTAAGAAATTGGTAGAACAAATTTAACAAAGAAACTGAAAATATCTGTAGGTGTAATGAAAATTGTTTTAAATAAAACCAGTATGGATAACATATCGTATATATATTTGGTTATGTGGTTTATATACTATTAATAAAATTTTAAAGATGCTGCAATAGGCGTGACCTCTGTGATGATGTGTAATGATTAAGAATATATTCATTCAAAATTTAACACGCTTAATTTCTGTTTTTAAACTATTATCGTTTAAGGATAACATCCTGAACAATAAAAAGTAACATGAAACTACCTCACTTCTGTATACACCTATCATTTAGTCAGTGTAGAAAACAATTGAAAATCAACCTGGCCTCAATAGACTTATACAGTTAGACATAATACACACAGTGCACTGTCAAACATATGTCAGTGCTTCAATTAAAAATAATTACATTCGCTTCATCAATTTCCCTTATAAACAATTAGTCAGTAAAGTTAATCTCAACCAGAGTCGAGCATGAAAGAAGAGAAGTAAGGGATACATGATAATGAACGAAGTTAAAAAACAAGAACGATCCAGTCGGAATGAAACGATGACAATATTGATTGATCAATCAAAATCATTCATTCCAATAGAAATATTGGAGAAATTTCATTCCCAGTAAAACTAAAAACAAAACATCTCAATTTGGTCAAGTTTAATTATTTATTTATTTGTTTATATATATAAAGTTTCATTTTTCATTTTGTGTATTTAATTTTATTGTTTTAGTTAAAATATATTTTTAAAATACAATGTTAAGTTAATTCTGTGCCTTTATTCAAATCTCTCCATAAAGTCCACTTTATTCAATTATTTATATTTATTAAATAGTCAAGCCCTAAATCAACTATTTTTGATAATGGGTAATATGTTGTTCCACCTAAATTACCCTCATAAATAAAAAATTGCGAATGGCTAATTTTGTTCACTTTTATGTCCAAGAAACTCGGGTGAAAGAAGTTTTTCTTTAGTTTAAATCCCATTTTATTAAAAAATATAAAATTAAAATTTTAGATTAATTTTTATTAATATATTCTTGTTTGAGAGTGGTTTAGTTTATTTAAAAACAAATTTGATCCTTTTTTTTCCTCAACTTTATTCTTTTCAAAATCAATTAAGGATTAATTGTTGAGGTTACCCAGTGTAATTGCATTATGATTTTATTTTCAGTAGCAACTAAACATTATCTGAAATTCGATGACTATATTAAACAATTTTGTGTCGGTAATTTGTATACTTTTTTTTGGCATTATCCCATCTACGTCAGACGGAATGTTGAAATCACTCTGACGGAAAACTTAAATAAAACGATTTCTAATAATTTACTCCTCGACGCCAAGGATCTTCTTGGAGTTGTTATTTTAGACCTTGACATGAGGTCAGAGATAAACAGATTTGTACCTAGTTTCTCATTGTGATTTACATTTACTATAACGTTAGTTTGAAACTTACTTTTGCCCCTGGCTTTCCAAATCCAAATTTCTGAAATTTCATATCTTGTGTTAATCTTTAATATATAAGATACATATTATATTACGTAATATAATATATTATGTATATTAAATAATAAAATTATATATATATAATATCATATAGACTATAAACAACTTAAAATCAACACTAAAAAAAAAACTCAATATTTCTAGACTATTTAAAAAAGTAGACCCTCTTATTTTGTACGAATCACTGATTTTTCAAGTGTTCCCATTACCGATGAAATAATATTATATTTTCAATATTATAACTTTAGGTTGCCCTTGGACTTAAGTTGTTGATTCGTATCTGTAGAAGTAAAAATGTTTTCTAAATATAGACAAATATTATTTATATAAATGTTACATTAAAATAATTTATTAAATAGTCATTGAAAAAGATTTAACATTTACTTATATATTTTAACATTTAAAAAAAAATTACTCCATATTCCAACGTAAAATTTAGTTGTTCTAGTCTTCTATGGTCCGATTATTAATTCGTAAGTGAAACGTGTATTATTTTAATATTTGAAAATATACTAATTTCATTTTTTTTTTTTTTTTGTAATTTGAGATTCGATTTTACTTGCCTTTATTTCCTTCCGTTATCAATTAAATATCAAACGAAAAGTCCTTCACTGATAGATTGATCATAAATTATCCCTTATTTGTATCTTACCTATAATCATAAACGCTACTTAACTTCATCTTTATTTTTTGTTTCAAATAAAGTGTAAATTTAAAATTAATGTGTAATGTGTAAAAGTATAACCTCAAAGTAACCTTGGTAGTGAATTGGTTGAGGAAACCGGTTTGAACCTATGTTTAGTGTTTCTGCATATAAAACTTCTTCAAAACTCATTCTGGAAAAAAATAGTTTTATTAATTTATTTAAGTTGGAGGCAAGTGAATAAATTTAATTCAAATGGACTGCTAATGATTTATTTTATTTTATAGTTAGTATAAAACCATAAAATAAAAATTGCTTATGATTTTTTTTTTTATTTATGACTCAATTTTTAATTACCATCCATCAGTTATGTGTTCATTAAATAAATATCATTTACGATTTTTAAAAAAATATGTAATTTAATAAATATAATAGAATCCCTAATTGGATTCATGTGAATTGTTAATAATAAATAAATATATATTTGTTGATTACGACCCTCAATAGATCGTAAGTCATTAAATTGCAATAGGAACAGAAATAACTCTCTATTGAGAGTTGGTATAAGCAAATATTAATTCACTTATTTTTTAAAATATGGCATAAACCCAATTTAGGATTGTATTTTTAATATTACCAATGCAGAAAGGAAATATCACATCTCAATTCAACAGAATGGCCAAATAAATGTCGTTAATCTCTCGTTAATGGTACAAAAGATATATTTTTTGTTAAAATATTTACTAGTTGGTTATAAACTGGCGTTGAAGAAAATGTGTCTTAGGAATTCAATGAAAGCAGTTGGTTTTTTTCTCATATTTATAATTTTTTACTTTCAATTACCTATATATATAGTAAGGGAAATTATTTTGGAATTCCTAATTCGAGTCTTGAGGGCCCGGAGTCCAAACAACTAGCTCAAAAACGGAAAAGTATTATGAAATTAAAATTATATATTTAAGCCTAATATATGCCTGGAATGTACCCGCAACTGAAATTGACAGACTGGAAGCCACTTAATAAAATGGATTTTTCATTTTTTTTTCTTAAAATCGCAGCTAACGATTTTGAATAAACTCGGCATTTAATGTACAATTAAATGATGTTTAAAATAAACTAGATGCTATCCTCAGTGAAATAGTCAGACAGGTCTTGGATGACGAATCTTTAAAAATTCTTTCTCTGAAGTATCTTAAATTTTGTTTATTTAAACAAATAAATAAATAAACATCTCTCATTGTTCATAATAATGAACAATGGAAAAATGCAAAATATTAAAGAATCTCATGAATAATTAAAGGAGAAATAAAGACATTCCATTAAACCAGGAAAAACAGAGACCCGCCCGGTTTTTCCCGACTGCATTACAGCTTCCTTATCTTTTGTTAAACTGATGTATTCTTGCCAGGAACAAAATTTATATTCGTCTCTTCTATCTCGAGAAACCCTAAAATTATAATTTAGTGTTTTTCAAGATAGATTAATTACCAAGTTAATAACCAATGAGCCAGTTAATAACCTTCCAGTAAATATTTTAACAAAAAAATCTAAAAAAAATATATCTTTTGTACCATTAACTATCTTTATTTGGTTAATTTGTTGAAGTGAGATATGATATTTCTGGTCTACATAGTACATTGTAAAAGTAAAATTACAATCCTAAATTGGATTGAAGCCATTTTGTAAATAATATTTGCTTATACTAACTCCCAATAGAGCGTTATTTCTGATCCTATTGCATTTTAATGACTTACGATCTATTGAGAGTCGTGATCAGCAAATATAAATTAATTTATTATTAATAATTTACATGGATCTAATTTGTGATTCTATTATAATTATTAAATATTACATGTTTTTTTAATTGTAAATAATATTTATTTAATGAATGTATAACTGATAGATGGTAATTAAAACTTGAGTCATAAATAAAAATATAATATAATTTTTATTAAAAAAATTGTTTATAAATATCACTTTCTCTGGTCTTTGATTTTTTTTTTTTTAAATAACAATATGTTCAACACTAGCCCACCCGTCTATACTAAACTTAGATACATATCTGTATTAAGTGAATGTTGTATGATTTTTCTGGGAATTTACACTAAATTAGTAACATGATAAATTACAGTTTACATTTCTAGTTAGTGCTTGGGATACCTATCTAGTTCCTCTTATCCCCTTCAACACAGATGATCCTTCAGTTCCGTATCGCAGTAGATACTTTTAACTTCTCTACGGGTATCGTGCTAAAAAATAAAATAATAATGATAACTAACAAAAACGCAGGTCTAGATGACCTACAAAATATTACGTTTTAGTCACATTTCGGAATGATTCATCCAAATGAGGGCACCTAAGTAGGAAGCGGAGGTTCATGCACGCACGAATAAGAATAATCCACTCATTGTAGTCCTTCCGCTAGTTCAAACTAGCTGGCATAGTAAAAAACATAATATACTTTAAGGAATGAATCTGTTGAATATTTATATCCATATAATATATTATATATATTATTATATTTATATACCAGACTCTCAAGATTTTTACATCGTGCCAATAAATGATATATATTGATTACTTTTTAATTATAAAACACTAGAAACTCAAAGTATATGTGTTTCAGCCAAAATAATTACAATTTGAAAAACTAGGGAGTACCCCAATTTTAAAAATTATACAATCGTTCATTTAATTGCAATAATCAAATTGTATAACTATAATTTACATATATTCTGTAGGTCAGCTTTTATTATTTTTTCAATATAGTATAAGCAGGAAAAAAAAATAAATTTTAAGTCTTTATTTTATTTTCCACCTTATATGTAAAATAAAATCTTACAGGGTGATCACTAATTTTTTTTTATATAATAGAGAGATTCGTTTCTAATTTTTAAAAAATAAAATATTTATTATGGGTATAACCTAATAAAATTCTCCTTAAAAATAACAAAAAAAAATAATTTATTTTTTAATAATCAACTAACTTTTATTATTATGAAAGTCGTGTACAAAACTATATAAAAACTCTTTTTAGTAATTTTAGCAATAATTTTTATTTCATTACTAGCTATATTAAGTATTTTTATAATTTATGTAAATTTTTAAATTTCATCATTTTTTTAAAGAAAATAAAGTTAGTTAAAAGAAAATAAAAAAAAGTTTCTCTCCTTAAAAAAATAATGAAGTTTCAAAAATGCCTTAAATAATTAAAATACTTACAATATTTTGCGGAAAAGGTTTTTTCTTTACCATTTAGTAGAAAACAATACTTATAAATTTCTTTTTTTATTTGTTTAACAGGTCCGTTATAATGACAGTCTTGCAATTATTATTATTGCACGATATAAAAAATATAGTTACTTTGGCAATAATTCTTGTTTCATTAACAGCTATATTAAATATTATTATTATTTACGTAAATTTCATTGTTATTTTCAAAGATAAAATTACTTAAAATAACGTTGCAACCAAATTATTGCTATAATAAAATTACTCAAGTTATTTTATTTATTTATTTTTTTTTTTTTGGCAGATTTTATTTATTAGGCCAACATTAAATATCACTGCTTAGCATGGCTTGAATAGAAGCACATCTGACAAAAAAAAGTTTTGATTATTGTTCGAAATGGACGTGTTCCAAAAATATTACCGCAGACAGGGGGTTTCTTTCTCTACCCTGGTCCATTTATTGACTGTCTCAAAGTGTGTTATCAAAAATTAACTACAGTTTATGGACAACTAAAGAATAGGTAAAATAAAAAAAAAAATTTTGTCTGTTGCACGCCTATTTAAGCACACTTTATAAAAAAAAGAAGTGATTTTCAATAATTGTGATTATTTTGAGGAGACAGATACCTATCACATCATTTTTTTTTTTTTTTTTTACGAAATTGCTAAGGGATATCAGCCTCTTTTCTGACATACTTCAAATTAATTAATATAGACTTAAAACTTATTAAACTGGGAAGTTCCTCTAAAGGTGGGAAAACTGTATTTTAGTAAGTGACTGATAAATAAAATCGGGAATAATTCAGGAAATTATGAAATACAAAACATAGCATTTTTTAGCGGCTTGAAATAACCATTCAAAATATCTTAACTAGGACATATTTTACTCGTTTTTAAATAATATTTGACACAGTTTACTATGTAATTTAAAATTAACTTATTTTAATAGTTTTTTTGTCATTGCTTCTGATCCGTAATATAGCGCTTAAAAAGACATATCAGTTCCCTCCTTTTAAGTCTATTTAAATCTCCTTAAATACTCCTAAATACTTATTAGTCATTCTGCATATTCTAATGTCCAACTGACCGAGATATGTGAAGTAACCACAATAACGGGATTGTAAAATTATCAAAATCTCTTTGTAACAGTTTAATAATTTAAACAATTGACAAAATATAAATGATATTTTAAGTAACAATCCTACCTCATTTATCCTAATGAATCCTGAAATTAGCATAAAACCCCGAAAATTCCATCGATAATATAGAGGTCTTCATTCTGTGTTAAATGTAAAACGTTTTAGCATGCTAAATGTTAAAAGTAGAGGATTGTGAGCAGCCTAATTTAAACTCCATGTTATATGTTAAATGCAGAGAAGCTCCTAGCGGATTTTTTGGGTAACTTGTTTTGTAACCATGTAATCTTAACGAGATAATAGAATCTTCAACAGCTTCGTCACATCTTTCCTCCACTTGTTCCTTGTTTACTCTCCTATTTTTTCCCATTAATTTATTAGTGTTTAAAAACAAAAACAACACGAACAATGTGTTAACTAACCTATCAAAACCACAGATAAAATGATGTAGAGCTCAGCTAGTCTGTTGCATCACGTCATTCTCCATTTAGTGCTCTTAACCACGTTATATTGCTTTAACATGCTAAAAGAAGGGAATATTTCTTCATTTAACACACTTTAACATGTTAAGCTAAATATCATGGATTACCCTTTGTAAGAAAGATGTCGATTTCACAAAATATCAAAGTATAAATTGTGGTCCATGTTATTCAATGTCTAGAAAGAAGCAGACAAAAAGTAAATCTTCCATTTGTATTTATTTTCCTAAAAACATTTCCTCAATTTATCCTCAGCTGTCAACAAATTTTGATTTTTTTTTTTTTTTTACAATGAAGAAGTAAAACATTCAAAGGTTGGACAATATGGTTTTCCTTCACCAACTGTACGATTGATTTTTTCACACCAATTCGCTATCCCTTCCTTTGGATACTAGAAGTGCGGATATTCGAAACAGATCTCGATGTTATCAGAATGATCCTGAATTGTACTAGCAGAGATAAAGATGAGATAATGAAATAGAACAAGAAAAGGAATTGAGCGTGGGTCGGTATTTTCTCTCGCGTCTTACCTTCCTCGCTGATTGATATTCCTTTGAATACTTGACCTCAAATGCAAATCAGTACCCTTCTTACTACACTATGTTCCAATTTCGTTTCTTAAAAATCTTCATCTGAAGCAATCAACGAATTAATTACTAAATGTCATAATATTACTCTTCAACGACCACTTTTCTTAACAGCAAATATTTCTTTAAAAAGCAGGAAAATATTCCTCGGTTTTCTCTATCAGTTACTGATTCTATGAATAGTTGATTTCATAACATTTATCTGTATAAATTGAAATAATTAAGATTAACTATCAACGTTCCTATTATCTGACTTTAACGAAAATAAAATCCTGCCATTTCGATGATTAAATTTAGATAAATCTTGTAAATATTTAAATTGATTTTTATAAGTTCATATATCAAATGAATATGTTTTAATTGAAGAAAAATTCTTTTAATCCTTTTGCGTTAAGTTTATATTTTTCACTCCAACCTACCAGTCTTTAGGCCATTATAAAGGTTAAAAGACTTGGGTATTCTTCTAAGTTGAGAATTCTTATAGCAAAAATATTTCATTTTAAGGCTTTATGTTTAAAAGTTTTGAAAAGGGCTGACATGTTAGTGATTAAAAAACAAAAAGCTGAGAAAAAGTATCCAAAGTACTTTATTTTTTAATTAATTTAATCTTAATAAAAGGATTTAAATATGAATTATTGAACATTTTTACAAACTGTATATAAATCCTTGTTGCTAGGCTGGAAAGAAATTCACATACACTTACCGACATTCTCCAAGGTTGCGAGTAAGGATAAAGCTGCTTATGAAATAATGAAAAAGAATAGCTAACTATAATTTCAATCTTTAGCGTGTACATTTGCATTTATTATGCATTATAATTGTATTTAAAAAAAAAAGATAAAACGTTGATTCTGTTGGATTTTCCTTGTATGTATAATTTTCAAACCACTTTTAAAGTATTAGAGTGATATATCTGTAATATTTGAAATAAATTATTGTTTAAATACGCAAAATGAATCATTTAACTAAAATAAGTGATACCATTTACGCTCTAGAAAGGAAGGGCTTGGAATTCAAACTCTTTGATACAAACATCTGCAAGGAAACAAGTTGACTAAAATATGGAATGAAGCTGGCTTTTTTTTTTTTCGAATGATGAATCAGAATTTTGTCCAAATTTAATAAGAAATTTTTTGAACAATTTATATCTTAAGGCTATTGCCCATTAAAATATTATTTAAAGAATATACAATTTGATGAAACTACCAGCATTTGAGTCTAGAAAATAAAGAAAAAGCTGAGCATATTCTATGTGAATTTGTTCTAATTCGTTCTTCAATGGCAAAGTTAGTGTAGTAAGTTATGCCAACTATTATGGTATTATCAAAATACAAGAAATAGCATACTTAAAATGATACTTTTCAGATCTAACAGCTTGTAATCTCTCCTAGCAATATTTAAATCTAAAAATATTGCTAGAACAGATATCAAGTATTTAATGTTTTAAATTGAGAACCTGTGATTTTTTGGGACCTCAAAGCTTCCTTGAGAGTAGAAAAACAAAGCATAGGGGAAAATAATCACTTGTTACTACAAAACTATAGAGTAAACTAAATTTAATAATCCTTTGACTGGAAGATTCTTAAGGTATTAACTGGATTTAGTGAATGACAACAATTTCTTCCTTATTACAATATAATAATTTATTTCATATTATACAGCAACGTTTCGGGAGATTTTCCCCATCTTCAGGCTGCTGATAACAAAAAACTTATATTTAACATATAATTTTCTCCTATTAGTCTTATTTGCTAATATATTATAATATTATTGTCATTAACAATTGTTCTCCTGCAATGTAGGACTATTAGAAAGTTTTTTACTCATTAATGACAATAATATTATAATATATTAGCAAATAAGACTAATAGGAGAAAATTATATGTTAAATATAAGTTTTTTGTTATCAGCAGCCTGAAGATGGGGGAAATCTCCCGAAACGTTGCTGTATAATATGAAATAAATTATTATATTGTAATAAGGAAGAAATTGTTGTCATTCACTAAATCCAGTTATAGAGTAAACTGTTTTCAAAAATTCATATATTTTTTATATAACAAGTTCTGGCGAAACTAAACACTCTTGGATACTTCAATTATCCTTGGTTAATTTATTAGATGACATTTCGGATCAATTTTTGTTTATTTTCGAATCTATATCCTAGAATCTTAAATTAGACATTCTCAATAATCATAATTATATATTTTTTAAATCATGTAATAAATATTCTTATCCCAGATATAATAATTATTATGAAAACAATGTAAAATTTGATGAAAAACAGTTTATCGCCAATTAGGAGAGTGTTCTAATACTAATGATTGTTAAATTATAAATATTTTTTGTGTTTTTGGCTTTTCTCTACTATATCATAAAAAATAAAAAAATAAAGTTTTATTAAAAATTTACCTATGTAAATTTTTATTGATTGTATTATGTTTTCGTAAGATGGATATCATATATATATATTTTAATTGAAGAGACACACAATGTTTAAAATAAAGGATTGTTATTTAGAAAAAAGATTAGGATAGTTGACTATGTTTAATTTATGATTATAGAAATTCGATTTGAAAATGGCAAAACATTTGTCCGAAACGTCATACAATGCATAAATAAAGGATAGTTTACTGGACAGAACTATGTATTTCTTTTGTGTCCGAATATTCTCGCAGAAATGTTAACTATGTCAGTTCGCTTTTGGGCATTTGGGGTTAATAAATTTTGAGGTTAACAAATTTTGAGAAGGTGGAGTTTCTGGCTTGCTTATTAAAGGTTGAGTCTAGTGGAAATACACTTATGTAGATTATAATGGAAGATCAACTTTTAAAATTTAAAAAAAAAATTGTGAAATAATAAACTGACCTAAGAATTTGGATTGGGTGTGATTGGCAGCAATAGGGATCTTAAGATATATACTGAATGTGGAGTTGAGTTCCCTTTATAGTCAGTTTAGGATCTTGAAGCTTTCTGTGTTTTTCTTCAACTGTTAGTTTCTTGGTGTTTTAATTTTATATTGAATCATTTGAAATGAATTACAGAATTATAGAATTATATGATATTTGAATGTTTGTGAACTCACTTCCTTTATTAGTCCAAGGTTTACCGGATCCGATATCGGCGAGATTCTAAATCGACATTGACGTTTGACCTACTCTATATGATATAATCGATTATTTGCTCGATGTACGATAGCAGTTTCTATCTACTACGGAACTGCACAGTTCATTGCCAATTCCGAAGACCCTGGTATAAGTGACCTTACCCCCGATCTTCTCATTGACGTCACATCCCCTCTCAGCATTCAGTTACATCCTTAATATTTTTTTAATTCTCCATCCTCTAAGAGAACAGGATTTCAGGACTTCTTGATACGCTATTCTTCAAAGTTTCCAGTTTTTAAAAGAACTGTGAAAGAAAACATAACATAATGTTGCTCGACATGGTCTGTTTATGGTGATGGAATTCTATAACAAAACTTTATAAAACCTTTAATGAATATTTTTTCTCCACTTTAATATTTTGGACACATAGTTTGGTTTTGTGTTTCATCCCTCTATTCTTTTGTTAATTTCATTTCTCGACACAATTTTGAGACTTAAGCTGAACTTATTCCATTTTTAGTAATTTATCAACTTTCATACTCTAAGGTTCGCTAAGTGATAAATTTTAAACATTTATTAAGCTGTAGCTGACATCTTCAGTATCAGTACTAATAATGAAGTTCCAAGAGCTAGTTGAAGCTCTTAAACTTTAAGAAAAATGAAGAAATGTTTTATACACTCCCAAAAATTATTTTTTTCGATTATTTTTAATTCCAAATGTATTTTTTTATATATTTTTTTTAACTCTATATTAGTTACATTAATGCCCCGTTTTAGGATGTAAAATTATATAAAATCGATAATATTTAACCACTTTTCAAGCGTTAGTTTTGTAGTAGGTTTTAGGAAATTTAATAGCATCTTCCTAAATACTTTTCTTAATTACCATAATTAGAAAAAAAAATCAAAATCAGAGATAACCCGGCCAGATAAATGTATCTGGATATTAAACATCAGTAGATTTGTGGGAATTTATGGTATAAAACCTCAGAATATACTATCGGTTCCTTTGACAAAAAAATAGATATAGGTGATCCTTTAAAATTAATGTCTAAACGATGATTTTACGGGCATTCTGGGGATGGCGTGTATAAACAGAACCACTGGACTCCTAAAGATTCTAATAAATATATGGCTCAGGTGCTTTGAAATGGAAAAACCATCGGCACAATATTGTAAGCCCATAAAATTCATATTAGTAAGAGAATTTCCTGCATTAATTTTACAAGAAAAGGCAACAATGGATAAATTAATTAGTGGCCTAGTTCCTAATAATACTGATATTGCCAACCACAATATAAGTACCTCACATGACGTGCTTTTTATTATGGGCTAGAGTAGATGGAATAGATATAGCCATAAGAATTTGACTAAAAAGTATTAAATTTGTGGTTTTCCTTTTGACAAGAATGTACAAACAACATTTCAGACCAATTAAATAAAAATTATTGGAAATTTTTTAATGACAGGAATAGTGCTTGAAAATGCGAAACGGTTTTTCGAAAACGCTACTTTAAGCGCCTTTATTACTGTAATAAATGTTGAATTCATTTTAAATTCATCATTAATACTTAGGGATATTTGCTAGTGAGAAAACAAATAAATTTGAATGACTTAAAAATATTAATAAATAAAAAAAGATATATACTTTGCAAAAACCGACTGTTGTATTTGGAATATACCTGTATCATTACATAATTTATTGATCCTTGCTTCCGACGTGATTCCATCATTCATGGATAATAAATGGAAGATTACTAACAGGTTTACAAGTATGTTTGCTTTAGGTGTAGTATTGATTTTGAATTTGATTAAAATTATAATTTAAATTGTATTCGTCAATTGATTTCAATTAAAATATTTCGCATCAATAATGCACCCTGCAGCTCAGCTAATGCTTAGGGTTAGTAAGAGAAGAAAGACTGCCGAGGTGAAAGTGGCAATTGCCGATGATGACTGCGATATCCCCTGTCGGAGATATCTAAGGTCCCAGGGTTTTGCGAAACAGTATAGCCTTCGCTCCCGGCACACCCACAATGGAAAACTGTCCTCTTTCTGGGAAACTTTCATAAATATTCCTCGAAGCAGCAACTGTTAGTACGATAATATTGGATTTAAATGACTAGAGGTCCGGTTTCTTTTCTGTATGATGGCTGAATACGAGTTTGCGAGTTTCAAGAAAAGGCAAGGTTGATTTCGAACCGAAAGAAAATTAAAACAAAAAACTTGATTCCTGAATCGTGCCTATTGACTAGCGTCGTCCAAAATAAAACGAGGGTAACCATTCGAATGCTTACAAAAAACCAGCATTCACCAGCATCTATTCATCCTAAATAAAAACAGGACTTAGTGCCGATGAGTTGAATCAGAATTAGACCTTGTGCCCGTTAGAGGAGCGGGCAGACAATACACGCCACAAGACCACTACACCTCAATTAGTGCCTTGGAGTACACCATGTCAGTCTCCTCATCTATTCATTTTCGAGGACGACTCTTTTGAAATGTTTGATTAATCACTTACTTCGAAATTTCTTTGTGTGTCAGCAGTGTCTGCGAAACTGTGGTGCAGGTGAGGTCAGATCTAAGAGGCCATGGTGACCGAGGTTATTAAGGTGACACCTTAGCAAGCTCGAGTCAGAAGTTGCGCCACACAGTGGGCTTTCATTGCATTCCTGGAGGACAAAAATCAAATTAAATAAATTAAATGTTTTTTTTGTTTTTTTGGGTGGGGGTCAAAATTATTTATCCTTAGTTGGAAAAAGATCATTATAATTCAGAACTTTTTTAGGCAATGAAAAGATAAATTTTACAAGATATTCTTGACGGGAAACTAAAAAAATAAATTAGTAAAATGGAAAAAAAAAGAGTTTTTTATTTCGCTAAAAACATTTATTATTTAAATGTGTAATGAGGTCTAACTATGTAATGAGTAAATAAATCATTTTACTGACATTAAATATCAATGCTTTTCTTGAACATCTGACAAACAAAATTAGTTTTTTATTTTTTGTTTGATGTATTCCATAAATTGTATCGTAGAATGGAATTAATTTGTATCAATTCTAATAGCTTTAGGAAAGTCTGCAGGAAGACCTTAGTTAAACTACCGTCCACGTTACACTCTTTTGAATACGTCCAATTATTAATAAAATCAATTTTTTTTCCAAATGTACAACTATTCAAGCAATGCAACGACATATAAAAACAAATGGGAATGTAATATCGCTTACTAAGTCCAAGTAGCTTTAGTTATTATTGCTACCACTTGCAATCTTGCATAACTGTTAAATTTTTAAGTTTCATTTCTTCTCTAGAACAGCTAATTCCGTTTAAAAAATAATTTTCTGGCTCATGAGGTTACTGTACCTAAGAATATTAAAAAATCGTGATAGATAACTCATTTGTAGGTGTTATAACGACCGAAATGGAATTATATAAATTCTTACTATACTATGGACGCTGGTATAAAATATCTGACTGAAATATATAGGTATTCTATAGTTCTCAAAAGTTACAGTTATGTTACACTTTTCTTCTTTTTATAAAAAATTTTAATTCATTTTAATTTAATCTACTTTGCTAGAGAAAGGAAAATAGATTGAAACTTTTTAATTCATTTCAAACAATTTAAAAAAAGACTACCTCTGTCTAAATCTATATTTTGGAAGACAATCTCAACGTTGAAAAATGTGTTAATTGTCCACTCTCGCAATCGATTAAAACCATCTTTTCTAATTTCCCTCAACCTAAGGCTCTCTTTAAAACAAAGAAGCAACATTACCTGTATTTAATTAAGTATAAAGTATATTTTGTATTTAATAGAAAAAATTAGTCGCATAGAAAAAATTGTGCTCCGTTCTTTCTCTTTGTACGTCTTCCTAAGTGGTTTTCAAGTTACACCAAATAAGATTATAATAGTAAAATCTTAAATTACTGTAATTCAGTGATGAACGAACCATTAAGAATTTTTCCAGAACATAAAATTTGTCTTCAGTCAAAAGTAAAAAAAAAACCTATATATAAGCCTTTGACCTATATATAAGCCTATAAAATATTAAAACCAAAAGACGCTGTTCATCTCCCATGACAAGCGTGAATAGAGCGTTCCAGATTCGTGATGATTCGACACTCATTTCATGGGAAATTCACTTAACGTCGCAGTTTTGGATAACCATAAAATCTGAAAAGACCGCCTCTAAATCGCAACTCATCTTATGTGCCTTCATTCTTTTCTACCCCGAAAAACGTTTTCTGAATTTAGCCTATTTTCGATTAAATGCATGAGAATTTTAAGGTCACTAAACTTTTTGTGAGATTTCATTTAATAAAAATGAATCTCTTTAGAGTCGCCTTGTTCTAAGATAGTTTCAAAAAAATAAATGAATTATTCGGAAGCTTCAGCAAAGGATGCAGTGAAAGTGGAATGGTAAGGCTACGCAACGTATGATTCATTCGGATTCCGCGCCATTTTACTTTCTACTAGTAAAACAAGGTTAATATGATTCTTCTGAATGAGGAGGCACTCCCTTTCCAACGGAATATCTTCAAGTTTTTTTCGTGTGTATTGAAATCTTAGTGAATTAGTTCGATACATTCTTTGGTACGGTACATCTTTCAGCATCCACCAAGGATTGAAAACTAAAGAATAAAAGCAAAGGTATCTTATGTTATCAATGATAGTCAAGGAAATAGTTTTGAAAGCATTTGAAGAGCAACTTTAGGAAATAAATGAGAGGGAGGATAAACAAAAAAGTATACGACAAAAATAACTTGTATAAAAGGACTCCTGGACATTGTTTCAGAATTATCCCTGAATCCACAGCCATGTTATGTCTAATATGTCCTTCTAGTCGCATCGATTCGATCTACTGACTGGCCTGAAACCTTGGATTGAATCCGACATCGTGGTCTCCTTTAGTAATTCTTCTCTTTATGGTACAGCTAAACGGTAATTCATACCGATTATGAATTTAAGCATTCGTAAAATTTTCAGAACTATCTGTCAAATATACACCTCTTTAAATAGTTATCTAATTTCAAAATAATAACATTTTAAATTTAGTCCATTATTATTTACAATTGACGAGTCACAAGTGTTCTAAATTGCCTCCTAAAATGTAATTCATACAGGATCACCATCTGAAATTAAATCTATCCCTATGGGCGTAGGCAGGATTTCACCAAGGAGGGAGCAGGCCTTAACCCATTAAACACACACATACGTAAATATACGTATTCCATTCTCAAACGTTGGATAAAATAAAAATATTCCGCATTCCAAGAAATACCCCCTCCACTTTATTACTACTTCATGAAATTCATTCATTACTTTTTAAATTTTTATTAGCTATAATCATAATAAATTATTAAGAATGAAACAACTGAATTTAAATCATCAACAAGGTCTAGCAATGGCTCCCACAATGAAAATATATGGCAGTTATGAACTTATCTCTGATGATTTCTTGGACACCACCATCTTTCCCTGTCATTGCCTTCCTAATTACAGGATGTTTCCAGTAAGAAGTCTTGAACCGAATAAGTTCACTATTTTCATTCTTTTTTTTTTTGGGTCCCCAAAATGTAGGGGGGAACTGTTGCTCCCCTCTACCTGTGCCCATGTTTTCCCCTTACTAAGTTGTAGTGCATTGAGGTGTAATTTGGGACCTGGCCGCAACAAACTGGAGGCCCTGAGCAAACTTTTACTGTGAGACCCCTTAATACTTACTATGAAAATCCCAATCCTGTAGGTTTACCCCCTTCCTTACCTAATTAACATAACCTTATCTAATCTTTGAATTGTAGTAGTACACTTTTTTTTTTTTTTTTTTTTTTTTCATACCCAACTGGAAAACCGGACTTCCGACTCAGTTTTAATTTTTATATTCCAGATCCTAAGGAGGCAGAATACTTACTAAGTGAAATAGAACTCAGTTATTAAATCCTGATTCCTGACAATCAAAGATTGCCCTAATTGTTTTATAATCCACTGTATTTAACAAACCAGATAATATAAATAAAGTTTCAAGTGAAATCAGTGACACTACAGCAACTTTGTAAACATAACTTGGCATCATTGGGTAACTGAATAGCTACTCTCTTAAAACAAAAAGTAACGGGCACCGTCATAGAAAACAAATTTACAATGGAACAGATTAATATATAAGAAGGTCTTTAGGAGAGATTTTCCAGCCCTTGTAGAATGTTAAACATCAGAATTAGGCATGATCAGGGGATGTGAATGTCCATGATCCATTTTGTGAATTTACAAATTCAAAGTTAATTTTGACCAATTCAATTATTTCTACTGAAATAACAATTTTTTTTTTTATGTATTGTATTATCATATAAAATTTGTGTTGTATTAAATTGCTAGTGGGAAATCCATAAAATTTAAATCACCCTATCTCTCTTTCCTTTTTTCATCTTCCTCTTCTCACTATCAACATAATATTTATTTATTTAACCTTCGATTTATTTTCAATGCTATGATTAAAATTATTTAAGTTTTATTAATCATAAATTTTCTGTTGATATAACTAAGAAATGGGAATGGAATCAAAATATATATTTTTTACTAATTAAATAATGTTATTAATGGATTTGAATACTAAAGAAAACTAAAGTCCCAAAGATATGAAAACAAAATTGAAACTTTGATTAATTCAACTCATGTTGGTGATAATTCACAGCTTACACTACAGTACTTATCTGTTGATTTTGTTTGTTAGTCATCGATGGTTCAAGAGTAAAGATTACCATGCCACTGCTACCATTGATGTAAACAACAATATGTTATATAGTTTTTATTTCTTATTTATAATGGGTCATAGTAAAACTGTTTTATATGGGGTCTAATTAGTTAAAATTGAAACAAAATTTTATTATACACAAACAAATGTAACAAATATTAAAAATTTTGATTGTTCATTTGAAATAAATGTTTAGGAATGGCTTACTTTTAAAGCTTTAAGGAGGGTAGATTTGTTTTGTTTTCATTATATTTCCATGAAAACATTTTGAAGTGAAAAAAGGATATGCTTCATAACATAATTATTATTTCACAAGCATTGTTTTCTTTATTGTTATCTTTATAGCATTGATAGCAGAAAACTATAATGTATTCATCGAAAAAATAGTGGTTTAATTATTATTATATCAGACATTAAGGACTCATATCTGTTCTGAAATAAATTATTTGATTTGGTTAATATTATTTTCTAATTAATTTAATATTATTTTTATATTAAATATTTGTAAATTCATAAAATATTACATTTAATTTTCTCACTAAATAAGCATTTACAATTTAACCTGTCTTAGTAATGATAACCTAAACATTGGTATGTAGTTTTATTATTAAATTAAAAATTTCAGTAACAAATTGTTCTACCATATTAGTTTCTGCATTAGTTAAGTCGAAACATGGTTTTGATTTTTTTTTTTTTTGTTCAAAGGATGAAAATGTTGTTACTACTGTTCTTAGTACCGACAGCGGTACTTGGCCAATGCCTTACTTCAGAGGATAGTAAACTAATTGACCCAGCATGGCCCATTCTCTACAAAGGACAACAGCTGTTTTCACTAAATATGCTCAATATAGCAAACAATGTTACTCCATCAGAAAATATCCTCTTCTCACCATTCAGTGTCTACAATGCTCTCATCTTGGCTTACTTCACCGCTAATAATCACACTGAACAAGTGTTGAAAAAGGCACTTTACATCCCGCCTTCACAGGTATTATTACTCATTATTAAACTTTATGCTTATTAACCGCATTGAATATTATTTTTTCTTTACACTTAAATTATTTCTTTGCCTTGTTTTGCATTTAGTTAAATAAATAAATTTATAAAGACTAATGAATTCTGAGTATGCAGATATGCCTATTACTTAATCTTAATACATGTCTACAAAAAACAAAAATTATCTTTTACAAATAGCATCTTGGAAATAAATAAATATTCTGTGTTTCAAAACAAAAATGGATTTTAACCTCGAAATACCAATTTTTGACACAATATTTTGCATAACATTTGAACCTTTATCTTTATGGTTTATTCTGTTGAGTTGATTCAATTAAAATAGAAAAGAAAAAAAAAGTGTAAAGTGGAACTAATGCTTGCAAAGATGGAGTTTAAATTTGTTTGTTCTCTGTTGGTATTTTATTGACATGGTTAAAATCTAGCATAAAAAACCAGTTTAACTCATAAAAAATTTAGTATGGTATTAATTTACAAAAAAAAAAAAATCATGCTGAAAATGATTGTCATTAGTTTAAAAAAATAAGAATAAATAACAAAACGGTGATTAAAAAATTAAAAAGAAAAATATTTTTTCACTCATAGCTCATTATTATTAAAGCTATTTAAAACATAATAAAACCTTTTTTAAAGTAGCATAAATTTGCTAAAAATGAAACCTTAATAAAGCTTCAGATTTTTTTATCAGTTTCCATGTTTGACTAAATAAATTCACACAATGTCGATTTCTCATTATTTTGAAGAAAAATTGGTTTTTGAAAAACTGTATCTCAGGAACTATTGAATGTAAAGAGCACATTTATACTCTTTAAAAAATCTTCCATTACATTTTATCTTCAAGTAAATATATAACTTTAAAGTTATATAATCAGCGAAGACTTTAAACTTTTCAGTTTGTTTTTTTTTACTACCAGTTTGTTAATTATTCTTACTTTTTAAAACCAGAAGCTAATCCACTCCAGCATGAAATTTTCTGTAAATTTATACCATACAAGACTTTTTATTATTTTGAAAAAAAAAAAAAAAAATTGAAGATTATGTTAAAAATTCAAAGCTTGTCTATTTTATTTATAGGAAAAATAATTATTAAATCCTAATCCCTGATATAGGGGTGACATTAAATGATTGAGTTAGAAGGCTGATTCATTATAGAGAATGAAAAGTTTTAAATAGATTAGAGAGCTCCTAAAATTCACAAAAAAAAGATGAAGTATAGATATGTTCAATAAATAAATTCTTTACATACAGTAAAGTGTATTCTATCATTTATATTGTCTTTTTTATGTATCATTTTAAAAATAGAGTAGTATTTATAATATTCAGGGCAATTTCATTAAATGTCAGATAAATTCTTGTGCTGTCATTTAGTCAAGGGTTTATTTAGTCTACATTATTAATTTAATATAGAGCATATTAGTTAGCAGTATCTCAAATTTATTTTATTTATTTTTAGAGTAAAGATAGCACAATGAAGGCTTATGCTCTGCAGAAACGTTTAAGGGCACCAAACAATGGTTCATCTGAATTTGAACTATTGAGTGCGAATCGTTTATTCGTCTCAAACAAGTTGACAGTTCGTCAATGTATGCTAGATTTATTCAAGGAAGAGATAGTTAATACTGATTTTGCTGGCGATCCAAAAGCTGCTTTGAAGATGATTAACGACTGGGTTGCCGAAAAAACCAAAGATCAAATAAAGAATCTTTTAAGTCCAGAGCAAGTTAATGAGGCTACTCAGCTTGTTTTGGTTAGTACCATTAAATTATTTGACCTAGAAATACCGTATTTTTTTTTCTTTCTGTTTATACCTTATTTTATTTAAAATCTTTTCATAGGCCAATGCTGCTTACTTTAAAGGATGGTGGAAGAGCAAATTTCAGCCAGAATCTACCAGTAAAGAACTTTTCTATATTTCTAATTCACAGAATGCTTTTGTAATGATGATGAAGCAGAAATCTACATTCAACCACTGTGAGTTTAAAAAATAAATTATAAAATAATTACTACTTTTAGATGAATTGCTGATTTGTTAAATATGGAATAGTTTAACATGATATTCAGATAATTAAATTAGATCCATTAAGCATTTTGATAAAATACTTTCAATGGAAAAATATGTCTATAATAATATATTTTTTAAAATTACATTTCTATGTATAAATCAAAATACTAAAAAAAGGTCTCTTGAATAACTTTAAATTCACCCAAAATCAAGAGTGAAGGATATTATGGTCTATAGACATAATTAACTAGAAATGTGAACTACTAGTTAAAAATTACTGAACCATTTAATAACTTTGTTATTAAATATGTTATAACAAACAGAAATGAGACTGTGGTTGGGAGTGTCAAGGCGACACATTAGAAATGTGTCAGAAGCAGTATCATTTTGAAACTAATAATTTGTAGTGGGCCTACAAATTATTAGTCTACCCAGGCTAGAAAAGGTTAGTGACTTGTAGGAGAACTACCACATAAGCCGGAAATGCCCAGATGGAAGAATATAAAAAAAAAAATAACCAATAGAATTGGGGGATTTGGGCAAATTAAGAATGAAAGCGATTAATTGGAAAGTCATTGTAATGACGGAGGTGATATCCTTCAAGTAATACAAGATTGTATTATATTTTACTTCATCATTCACTTTTACTTCTATGTAAGGCTTATGCTTACAGATAATGGAAAAATATTATCCTCAAACCAAGTATTGTGATGAATAGTTTATATAAGAACCTCCTTGGTGAGGAATGCAGGCAACCCTACAGTCATTTAAACAGAATTCAATACCAAATTCAAGTATGAATATTCATCAAGTTTCAAAACAGATTGCTCAACAGTTCGATATTTATAAGTAATGTAATTTATCATTAATAAGAATTTGAAACTTTAACTTTAACAAGTACTGTATACTTTATTTCTAACTGTTTTAAGATAATTATAACAATGGTATTATTTAGAAAAAAGGCTTGATCATTCATAACCCTTTGTCAATTATCTAAATAACTGCATCTGTTTCAATGATTGATTTGCTTTAATGACTGTGACTTCTTATCAGATATATTTGATTTAATTATATATTATAGATATTATTGATTTAAAATTAAATAACAAGTGTGGTTATGACTAAAACTAATGTTTTTCTAAAGATTACTTTTCCTAAAAAGTTTATTTTTTGTGAATTTCAGTGGTATCTGAAAAGCTGAATGCTCATGTTCTTGAACTACCATACAAGGGAGATGAAATTAGCCTAATCATCCTTCTGCCACCTTTTGCAAGCCCCAATGGTGTTACTAACATTCTCAGGAGATTAAAAACACATCCAGACTTGAACAAGATGATCAATGAAGAGATGATGCAAAGGCCTGTAGAAGTATCGATTCCCAAATTTTCTATTGAACAAGAGCTACAACTTTTACCTGTAAGTAAAACTAGATATTTTAATCAAAATATACCTTTTTTTTTTTTTTTTTGGCCAAGACTCCCATTGTAGTCCTATACTACCTAACCATGGTAGGGGTCAAAGTTTTTCATTTTGTTGGACCGCCACTCAATGAAAAACACCCCACGCCAGATTTGAACTGGCACCACCAATAGACATTAAATTGGTAAGACTGTGTCTTAACCACTGAGCTACCGACGGCCCAATATAACCTTTTATATGATTATTTAAAAAAAAGATTTCACCATCATTATTGGTTGAAGCAGTGTTTTTAAAGAGCAATCATAATTTTTCACTTGGTCACCAATCATTGTTCAATACAAAAAAAATTAAATTATTTATCCTAATTACCATTAGCAGTTTATCATTACTAAGCGTGAAATTTTAAAAGTTTGGTTAAATATTAAAAAAAAAACTGGGAAACTTTTCAAGTTAATATAATACATATAATACAATAAATAAATTTTAAAAATACTAATATTTAATCTTAAATAAATTATAAGATTAAATTTAATTATTTACTTTAAGTTGATGATTTCGCTATTAAATACAAATTTTTTTTTAAAATTATGCTTTCTTTTACATAGTAACCACATACAAATGATAGTATGTTTTCTGATATACATGCACTAAACCCCATGAAAAAAAATTTAAGTTTTAAAAATTTAATAATATTTAATGTTGTTAATGTTTAATAATTTTGATCATGATTCATTGGTTGCTTTGAAAATTTATATAATGACAGCAAACAAAAAATAAATTAAAATTATAATTTATTATCATTGAAATTGATTAATATTTATCTTTTATGTGTACAGTTTTCCAATTACTTATCAGAAAGTTTCTGGATATTTAAAATATCAGTGTGGGTTTCATTCAAATTGAGAAAACAATCAAAATTATTTTAATAAAGTTTCTATTGAATTAAAAATACTTTTTAATTGACAATTTCAATAAAGATTAATACTGATATCAACTTACCATAATCACCTCAAAAAATAAAAGGATACAAATATAAAATAATACAGAAATACAAATAATCACTTGGCGGTAAGGTTTCGAGCTAACAGCCCTGATGAAGTCTAGAAATTCTGGCCATAACGTTGGCACGACTAAACAAATTATTTTGACTGCACCCCCCAACCATCTTCTTCTCGTATAGATACAAATATAATTTTTTAGAAATTTAAGAAATTATTATGTTATTCAAAAACTACAATATCTAGAGTCTTAGAGATGAAAAAATGTTCAAATTTGTTTTTAAGCACTCCTCAATATTTAAGCTACTATATAAATTTTTTAAAAATATGTGGCTTTTTAACATGTTTAAGTAGTATGATATTAAGTACTATAGCATGATAGGAGAATATTTTTATAACTCAAAAGATGATGAGTACTAATGTTTTATAAAATATCTTCACTTGAGCAGTGATATCTTAATAATACCGAAAAAATCAACAATAGGATTTTGGTAGTAATTACTAAAAAACAAAATTAATGCATCAATCTAAAAGGCATATTGATGGCTTACTTCACAGTGGTGCTAAGTACATTTCCAAACTTTATGGAAAATATAATTAAAGATTCTCTCTTTTAGGAAAATTACAACTTTTCAATTAATTTTCCTAACAGAGAAAACCCTCAATTATATTTTTTGTAAAGTTAGTGGAAATTTACCACATTGTCAAGGTAAATAATTATGTTAATTTTTTTGAACTTTTATTGTTGTTAGGATAAACATATAAGGGGTAGCCATTTTTCCTTGTTGAGCAATGTTCCTATCCTAAACACTTTCATATTGCTAAGGTAATAACATAATAAACTCACCATTAGAAAGAAATTTCAAGAGGTAATACAGCAATTAATGTATTTGGGAGACATATTAAAAACTTAAATTAATTTAACAAAACTATAAATGATTGGACGAAAACATTTTGCAGCTGTTATCAGGGTAGCAATAGAATTAATTGTGCCTAAAGCTGAAGGTATTGGTGTCATGTGACCAGGGTGATATGACATGTAATGATCTTAAAAGATCTACAAAAAAAGTAAAATCACAAATGCAATAAAAAAAAAAAAAAAAATGTAATTAAGTGTAGAGAGGAATACTATAACTCTTTTAAGAACAAGTCGTTGGTGAGTAATGAAAGTGAGATGTAAATTTCCAATATCTTAGTTGCAATAGTGGTCCTAGACAGGAAAAGGGGAGGAATATACTAGGAATTATAGATTCTTAATCTTAACTTATGATGACATAAAACTCTGTAGTCATTTGGATTAATCCTGGGCTAGCTGTACAGGTGTCAGCTCAAATAAATAATTTAATGTTTATTGGCTCCAGTTGTTATTAATATTTTTAGCATATTAATTTACATATATATATTTTCTTAATGTTGTAGATTCTCAATTCTATGGACATTGGAGAACTATTTACAAGCTCTGCAGATCTATCTGGATTGACTGGACACCCTGAACTGAAGCTGGATGACATAGTGCACAAAGCTAAGATAACTTTAGACGAAGAAGGTACAACAGCGAGCGCTGCCACTGCCATTTTCAACTTCAGGTCGTCACGTCCACTTGACCCAGCCAAGTTTATCTGCAATCATCCTTTTGTATACATCTTATTTGACAAGAAGACCAGCACCCTACTGTTTACTGGCATTTACTATAAACCTCCTCCATCATAAATCATATATTTCTGATGTACTGTAAATATGATTTATATTTGCAATGTCAATGTATAAGAGATAAGCTAAGGTACCACTTTATCTCAAGTTTCTTTAATAGATGAAGAAACTAAATGAAAAGAATCAATCGCTTCTTAAAAGTATTTTCGGTTTGATAAAAGTTTCAAATTTCAGAACTAGAAACGTAAATTTTATTATGTTTTCTGAAACATCTTTACTACTATAAATAAAGTAATTTTTTACTTTACCTTTGTAATATATGTATATACTATGCCTAGGAATAAGTTTTATAAATAATGAGTACTATGTACACTAAAGTATATACTATAGAATTTTACATTAATCTAGAGGAATGTTTTTTATGTATTATACCAGGAAATGAAAGTTGAAAAAATTAAATAACCTGGTGTTTATAATTTCAAAGATTAAGATAACTAAATTATACTTACATTGTTATAATAAATTTTCCAAATCTTAATGTATCAATTATGAAAGGTTACAGAAATTTATTTATGTTCTGTAACGATTATTTACTGATAAATAATGTAAAAGTGTAAATACTTTTTAAGTGTACTTTAGTATGTATGTTTTTAGTATGTCTGTTCTTAGCTAGTCTAAATTTCTTGCAATAACACATTTTTAATTGATAAGTGAAGCAATAAGTTATTATATTAATTTTTATTTACCTTCTTTTATTTATGTATTCAAGAAGATAAATAAAAGAACCATAAAACCTACTTGATACTAGCATTTTTTTCTCTTCAACTTTAGGTTTATTATGATAATTTTCTATCAATGTGCGAATAAAAAGAAATACACCTAGATCTACTTGTCCATTAGGCCACAAATCAGTTCTTATTAGCAGCAATAGAAATGTGCCCACAAGATGGACGATTCAGTCATTGATTTTCATTAATTAAATATTTTTTGATTAAAAATCTAGCCGGAGTTAAAACTTCGATTTACACAATTCAAGCTTCATCCAACTCCAAAGTTGAAAAAGAAAAAAAAGATAAATATACAATAATATTTCATAAATAGAAACTCGAGAGCTGGTCTAGGTGGTGGCCAAGAATAACATAAAAAATATTATAAACTATTTATTGAATGCTGATGTTTTGGGCCACACTGCAGGTCTTCATCAGGGCATCAAACGGGAAAGTTCATCACATACTCAAATATTTTTTTTGATTACCAATTTTTATCATTGACACGTATAGTACATGTAAATAACAATTACGATTAATCTTTCACTTTTAAAAATATTTTTTGAGGGCTGAAGAAAACAATTAAATGATCAATCAGATATGTATGTACAATTTGTTTTCACACACACATTATTGGTTCGATTGCTAACTTACACTAATATCTACCTGGACTTATATACAACCTCAAACACATGTATGACTATCTAAATTCATAAAGGAAAGTAGGCTTTAAAGGAACTAACATCAAACATGTATGCTGATCATCCAGGAATTTTGGAAATAAGTAAAGTCTAAGAGTGATGATGGAAAATCAATTTATTTCATATACATAGCAGGATATATCGGTGTAAGCGAAAATGAAATAAACAATAAAGCAGAAAAAGGGAATCTTTGTGGTAGGGCCCTACTTAAACCAACAGTACTCGTACCTCTATTGAAAGAGATGGGTATGATGATCACAAAATTTATCAGATTAATGAAAAACTTTTTTTTTTGGGCTGTGCCATGCAATATTATATCATAAACCAGGTGCTAATGATCTGGTGTTTTGCACTTAAAACATAAAAACAACCAACTAACTGACAGAATTTGTCTAAACATATTTATGTGTACAAATGATGGCAGCAAATGTATATTTTGCTAAGTAAAAATGTCTAACATCAGGATCACCTTAGAAAAGGTTTAAGTGAGACCAAAGGCAGAAATAAATGCAAAAAGGGTCTATCAATCAAAATATAATAATAGGATAAATAATTTATTTATTTCTTCAAAATTTTCTTTTATATATAACAATAAATAAAACAATAAAAATCACAGCCTTGCAATATCCTGATTAGATTTAAACCATTCAACAGTATCTTTTATGGCAACTTCAAACGGTGTGAACTGGAAATTAGGAAAAAGTTTTCTGAGTTTTGCATTGGAGGCAGTTTTCTTAAACTGCCCATCAGCTTTTGATGTATCAAACACGATTTCTCCACTGAAATCAAATCCCCTTGCTATTGCCTTAGCACTATCTGCTATTGATATTTCATCTTTTTCATCAACTAAAACAAACAAAAATATCTATAACAACTAAATATTGCTAAAATTTCAAGTTACATAAATATAAAATTGTTAGCACAACTTCATTTACTATTTATAAAAAAAATATATACATATTAATTAACAATGAAGGTATATCATTGTGTTAGACAACAAAGAAGGAAATACAACAAGAAAACAAATCCTACTAGTTACACACATTCCATTTCAACTAATAAATATATTATGCATTTTGCAAAAAGACATAGAATGTCAATATAAACTACAGATTAACATTTTTCTTAAGTCTGTTACTCGATTACCACGAAGAATATAAATAGAGTATATGCTATAGACTTTTTAGTCAGCCGATTAAATAGTCTGTAGCATGATAAGCCTTATTGTCCGCAGTGTTTCTGTGCCAATTAAAAAAAAAAAAAGTCTGATGGGCAAACCAATTCCCTTCAAACTAAAAAGTCTGTCAAATACCAATTGAGTCCTGAATAAGTGAAAGCAACATAGGGATATATGAAAATCACCTTCTAACTACATTATAATTATTATTTTGCCTTATTTAAAGGAGATCAGGCTGCGGTCATGATGAAAACAAGAATAGTTCCCAACTATTTATGAAAATTTAAATGAAGATGTGTGATACAAAGTAAGCATGATAAGCAAAGGAGTATTACAAAGTACATAGAAATATAATGTAGAAAGAAGCTAGTGGGATCAGTAAAAGGTAAAGATGAGAATAAATTAACTCTTATGTCCATTTTAGGGCACGAATGATTAAATCTGAAGGCAGTTGGATTGTTAAAAGTTATGGATAATTTGTATTGAGAAATGCGGGATCTGAGGTGGTTGTTGGTTTCACCTATACAGAAATGATTGCAGTTTGGGAAGGAGCAAGGAATACAAAATTGCCCTCTAATCAGAATGAGACTAAATGGTCAACTGACTAAAAGTGTTTAGTGTGTACATTTCCTAAAATTTTCCTGATTTTACTAAAAAATTAATTTTTTTTTTTTGTGAACAAGGAATAGAAACAATTATTTTTTATAACCCTAGACCATAATAAATGTACAGTCAATGAGAACTAGAAATTTAATTCAGAACCATAATATGAAGCACCATACAAAATCTCAGTTTTCCAAGCATTTTATAGAATATGAATATTTTTTTCAACTATAATCCTTGCAAGTGATTGCAATACATGGAATGAAACAAAACAAGATATAGTGTGGTAGAATACATTTTTTTAAGACATGCAATCCTGACCTAAATTCAATTTTTAGGATTGATGAATTCTTGGGACAGTTTGGAGATATGAATCAGGGAAAATTAGTAAACTTTTTCATCAAATTTACCTGATAATATAATTGGTTCCACATCATGGTACTCTCTCAAGACTAAAATAATGAGCTTTGCGAGATCCAAAGAGTATATAAACTGCCTCAATGGTTTACCAGAACCCATTACAGTGAATTCACTACCTCCTGCAAACCAATATAAATTATTTAACTTGGTTATCCCAGCCAACCAAAAATATATATGAATTAATAAGCAAATAGTACTAGTTTACCATGATTTATAACATTATGCAGTTTTCTTATAAGGCCAGGAATAACATGACTATTATGGAGATCAAAGTTATCATAAGGTCCAAAAACATTACACGGTATAATTGAGGTATACTTGCACTTATGTTGTTCATAATATCCCCTATTCAAAACATCAAGCATCCTTTTAGCATAGCTATAGCCAAAATTTGAAGGATGAGGGGGACCATTATGCACCTAAAATTTTACTGTATTAACAATAATGATGATACATTTTATTACAATAAATGAAATATTTTATGATATAAATAGAAGGTGATAAATAAATAAAAATTAATTTTAATCTGCACACATAACAAAAATGAAGTTTTTAACTTCACTAATAACATTTTCAAAGTTTAAATCAAAAAAGAGAATAGGAAATAATTAACAACTAAAAAAAAAAACTTTACCAAAACAAATGGAGAGTCGAGTTCAGTGCTTGGTAAGGTACATGTTGTTTCTGGACTAATGGTTATGAAAGGATGTGATTTCTTAAAATCATGTTCAACAATAAGATTTTTCTCTCAACTAAGAGCACCCACTTTACAGTGGCTGGGTACCAACAGCTAATTTAAAATAATAAATTATCTGCCACAGCTGGACTTAAACTCAAGGTCAGAAAATGGGAGTATAGTACCTTACTCACTAAGCTACTCTATTCCCTAAAAATAAAAAACTTCTAAGAACAGGAAGAAAGATTGATGAAAGGCACCTCTTAAAAATAGAGTCTGATCTTGATAATCCATTCAATGAGTGAATAAAAAGTTGTTGGATAATAAAATATTCTGCTGATGATACCGTTTACAGAAAGCAAAATAAGGAATTAAGGTTAAAATAAAGTAAATTTATATTTGCTTAAACGTCTTTGATAAGAAAATGGGATAACCACTATAGAGATTGTTCAACAGTAATCTACAAACATGATACAGAAAAATGACTCCCCCCCCCCCCATACACTTCTCAACTTCAAGAATAAGTTGATAACTTTAACAGGTCAAAATTTCTCATGGCTCAAAGGTTTTAATACGCTTGAAAAAGGGCAGAAGGTCAAGCGTACATCAATTACAGAGTCCTAATAAGAGGACCTGCGCTGGAAGACAGCTGGAACTCTGGATAAGAGGTTTAACAAGAATGTTTGTACATTGAAGATTGTAAATTAAAGAGTGTACAGCTCATTGAATATTGTATGTTACTTTGCATGCAATAGTGAGTTGTTTTGCAGTGATCAAGCAGGTCAGATTACCAAACAAGTCAGATTTGCAAATATTGTACTGTGATTGTAAATTATGATGGTAATGATGAAGATACTTTGAGTAGTTTATGGTATAGTGGAAATTAAAAGTCTGTTAAAACTTCAACCAACCTTTATTGATTACTTTGATGGTGTTTCGGACTAATGCCCATTTTCAAATCAATTCCTAGAATGATAAATTATATTTATCCACAATCTCAAAACTGTTCAAGCAGTTAAATGGTTTGTTAGTGAATAATGGACTTTCAGTAATCTTTAGTGGTTGTTATACTAAAAAAATTTATCAGAACAAATTAAAAAATGGAAGAAAAATCAATATATGTTGCAAAATATATTGACAATATGTTAATTATAAACAAAATAATAGTGATGAAAAACTGTTAAAATTATTAAATAGTGTGCATAAAAGAATTAAGTTTACCACAAAACAGATGATCAACTCGATTATATCAAACATTTAAGATTTTAAATAAAGAACATGATGCGGATATATATTCCAGCAAATACAAATTATAAATAAATTGACATGTTTATTAACACAAGGTATACTATAAATTATTCAGTATAAGAGTCCAATGGGAGTCTTGGCCGAAACAAAAATAAAAAAATTATAAATAATTTTTAAATATAAGAAGATAGTCAGGGTTGGGGTAAAAAAAAAAGAACAAATAGTTTATAATTATTTTAATGTCTGACATTTCGCCCCATTTTGCAGGGCTTCATCAGGGCTGTTCAAAGCGAAAGATTGAACCTAAAGTTTAAATTTAAATTTTTACGGTCAACTATATATACACATATAAATAATTTTTGTTTTTTAGATTAGCTTTCTCTCAATTATAAAATATAAACATTGAAAAAAAAAATTGTTATATTGTATTATTATGTCTTAATGAGATAGATATTATAATATATAATGTAAATATTTGTTTAAATTACAGTGATACTTATTGTTTCTTTTTTACATTCTAAATCTATTTGTATGGGGGATTGCCACAAAAATAAATAAATTATTATTATACATATTTTTTTTTAAAAAAAGTTGGTTATTTTTTTTAGAAAATATATATACTGTTAAGATTGTTGATAAATTTAATTCATAATTCTAGGAATCAATTTGATAATGGACATAAGTGCAAAATGTCTTCAAAGGAATCACTTTTAAGATTTTTTTTTTTTTTTAATTTCTCAGAAATTATTATATAAAAGATTTATATAACCCTCAAAAAAACGTATTATTTTGAAAATTAAAAATTTAAGATTTACATCAAATTAAATAAGAATAAATTCCTCCATAAATATCATATTCAACTAACTTTCACTTTTCTTGACTGTCGAAATAGCCAAGAAAATCACTCTCAATAAGACAGAAAATAGGTCATCAAAATTTCTTCATCAGTCAAATCTTGTCAAACCTTATATGAAAAATGAACTTCATGTATTTATGAAGCTGAGCTCAGAAATACTTTTAATGTTATAATTTGCTAAAAAAAAATCATTTTAATATATTAACTATAATAAAAATAAAGAAACTGAGTAAAAATGTTTGAAGAAGTAGGATAGAAATAGTGAATGTTTCATTGACTGTGGTATTTCACATAATGAAAGTTAACATAAGTTCAATGTGTTATTACAAAAAAATCATGTTATCTGCTAGCTTATCATTAAAAATCTGGTGTGGTGGAAATATCATAACTTTCACCTAACAACCTCACTTTGATTACAAATTAAATTGAAAAATAAGATTTGAAATATTTAATTATTACAATACTTCCTCTTCCTATTTTTCTATATGTAAGTAAAATTAAAAGAACAAAAATGAATTGAACCTATATGCCACAAAGGTTCATTAACATAACAGTAACTGTAGAATTGATAAAGTTATTAATTTGGTAAAATAAATAATTGAATTAGTTAATTTGACCACCAATATCAAATCTGCATGACTATGCTAGGCTGGCCAAGTTATCAGTATGAACTAGGAAATTCCTTCGTTAGAACAGGTATTAGCTTCTAAAACAGCATGACGTCCCAGGTTTTGTGGGGAACATTGTGTTTCACACAACTCGATTTAAAGAACTGAAAGGAAGAGATACTCAATAGAAATTACTAACATAACTTTCCAAAAAAGGTTGGAAGAAAAGTGGTGTTATTTCAGAAATTGAGTTTTATGTTTACAAATTGCTTATTTTAAAATAAAAGTGAAGGTAAAACACTTGCAAAGCTACAAGGAACCATGATGAATTATATCGGTATGAGTAATTTTTTTTTCTTTTATTCTTTGATAACTTTTAATTATTTCTAAAATTACTTAATCTAAGGAAACATTCTGGGGACTATTCCGACAATATTTAAAATATAATTGTAAAATTTTCTCACATTTAAACAGTAATTGCTAAAAAATAAATCAATAGCTCACAGTTTATATCCTTCATCTTAACAGTTTATACTCACTATCCCAAAACTAAACACAAAAAGTTGTTATGAATAAAAGTAGCTTTAGGAATATTTGTAGCTACTACTAAAAAAATTTAACACCAATCCAATGGATTGAAAAAAAATATTATCAATATTACATAGAAAATATAAGAAATAAAAAATTGTTAAAAGACAAAAAACAATTTTTTAAAAAGAATTAAGAGCAAAATAAACATGATATATACATGATATATGGGCTGGTATTCAACATTAAACCCTCAGTTTACGTGAAAAGGCAATAAAGCAGGGGTTAGCAAGATGTTAGTTAATAACCAGTTTTCTACAACTCATTTTATGTTATCCAAAATAACAAGAACTAAGAAGTGTTGAAATGAAAAATTAAATTTTAAATCCACTGATCAATAATATAAAGAAAAAATAAATAATTTAAATAATGGCTAAGCAAGTACTCAAAATTAACATAAACATAATGACAGCAAATTAATAAAGAATTTAAGTATCGCGTATGATCGTAGTATAAAAGAAAATGTATTTAATCATTGGTATTCAAAAACTGGAACTGAAGGTATGCTATGTGGACTGGATTCTTATTAATGATGACTCAACACTCAGCCTAATCACTATCAACAGATGCTTATGTCACCAACAGATAATTATTCAGCAGTCCCATACAGCAAAAAGATAACATGATTGGATCATCAATTATTAATTAAAATTAAATTAAAAAATAGAATTAAGTAATTATTTGTTATAACGAAAAGTATTTCTTTAATAGTAAACCACTGCAATTTAATACTATACTTTGGAACAAATGTTTTGTAATTAATTTATCAGGATACAGAACTTATTATTAAATAATAAATAATTATACTGCAATCTAGCTTCAATAAAATTTAATTTCCTTGATTGATTAGTTTAAAATATTTGTAATTATATCAAAATAAAAAATAAATATTTATATTCAAATCAAAGAGCCAACATTAAATTTGAATATAAATAACAGTAATTATTAAAAAAATTAAACAACAGAATACTTTCATACCAACCATTGTTTCATCAATTGGATATTCCGTCTTATCTGGAAAAATACATGTGGACAAACAGGATACAACTTTCACAACACCAGAGTCAAAACTTGCTCGTAGAACATTGTCATTGATTAACATATTTGATCTCTAAAATATATTAATAAAACATAAACATTAATATTTTTAAAACTAGGTTCAATTTTAATTTTAATTAAATTTAAATGTGTTTAATATTATAATTCAAAGTATTTATACATGATTTAAATGAGAAATGTTATTTAAATTAAATTTTTCTTTTTTATAAAATTACATCAAGATATTATTTCTACATAAATCAAGATCAGAATTGGACATAGTTTAAATCAGTCTAATCTCTTCATAACAGGGACATATGTTTTATTATTTCCAAAGAACATCTTGTTTTCTAGTACTTTCTCACAACAAAAATAGTAAATTCTTTTACTAATTCAAATAAATAAATCTTCAATGAAGATTAAATTAGACCATGATATTGTTTTTCAATTATTTTTTTTTTCCACAATAGCAGGCATAAACAAATACACTCATAACTGTCATTATAATTTCACGAGCATTTTCAAATAAAATCTTTCAATGTATCATACAATAGAGAAGTTTAAAAAAATCTGTAAAGATAACTAAATGGCCTGCCATAAATTCATAAAAGTATAAATAAATACAGTTGTAAAACATAATGAATTTAAAAGCAATATTATTAGTGTTTAAAGAGTTTTAGGGGGATATTGTAAGTGATACTTTCTTCATAAATAATTATTTTGAGTAAAATTAATGGCATTATTTCTTCTTAATTTTGAATCAATATTGCACAACAAAGAGTTATAAATAGTCATACTATGTATCTACAAAGTCATGGTGTTAAATTGAAAATAGTAATTTCAATGATAAACAATGAAAATATAAAAGTATATTACCATATTTCCTAAAAATATAGGCATGCATGATGTTGCAATGTTATAAATGAAAGTAAACAATGACAAAATTATGACTAGTTGAAAAACAAACCGGGTAACATAAAAAAAAAATTTTTGAGGCAAAGATTTTTCTATTACAAACTAATTCAGCACATTTTTAAATACCACATACATTACATTGCTGCAATAAGAAGAGAAAATTATGTAACAAACTGAATGAGGAAAACTGTATTCATTATTGCACAATTACAGAACATTTCAGCACTGAAGTGGGGAAGCTCTTTACAATTGTTTCATTAAGTCTATTTCTGTAAATAATGAACACAGAAAATTGACTATCAATCAAGATAAGTAACATTACATGTGAAAGCCAGTTTTTTTTTTTTTGCTATATTAATCTATGGTTTATACAATGGGGTCCTTCCAAAATCAATGACATGTCTTAGCTAGATGGAATGTACACAGATTTCAGCAAAAAAATTAGAAATTTAAAGCATTGACAAATAATACCAACTGTAAGGAACAGAATACATGAAAATAATCTTTCAATTCATGTTCATTTATCTGAACTGATAAATGACTCTTGGTTGGGTAAAATTTAAGTCTTAATAAAACATTAAAAGTAAGATTTTTTTAATTAAATGCCACTACCCCATTTAAAATTAAGATTTGATTTCTTCCCCATTTTTGCAATAATAGTAAAGTAGTTAACATGTAAGAGGGACAGGAAGAAAATATATGACTATAGTACGAAACATAATGTTCTCATTCAAATTGTGTAATATCATTAATGGAATTTGAAAGGAGTGCAGTGAATAGTAAGTAAATTATCAAATTAAAGGTCTAACAATAAAATTTACAGAATCATATTTCGATATTTTTTATTGTAGATTCTTTGAAGAGAGGAAAGTAATTTAGATAAAGTTATGGTTAGCAACTGATTACTGCTTATGAGAACAGCAGTTAAGATAAGTTTGCAAGGATAAATATTCATAAATTTAATGAATGTATGCCAATTCATAGTAGTTTTAATTAAAATTAATGACCCTATAAATTTCCATTTCAAACATTCTTAATTTATTGCATTAACTTAAATTTATAGAGTCCATATAAGATTTTACATTGGTCTTGGGAGTAAATAGAACAATATTATTTTTAAAACTTGTTGGCCAGTAATAAAGTTTTTAAATTGAAAAATATTATTTTCCTAAAACATAATGATGCAAAAAATCATCAGCCATTAACTGGTATTATGACATAAAACTTAAAAAGAAAAGTATGTAAATTGACTTATAGAATCAGTAAAAGACAAAATTATGGAGAACTGTAGTAAATAAAGATAAAAGTTTAAACACACAAGTAATTCAAAAATAACCAATTTTCAAAAATAAAACTTATAAGTGGTTAATGTTAATAATTAAAAGACTCTGGTACAAAATAAGCACTAAGAGCATGTTACTGATATTCATCGTTAATTTTAATATTTTTATATGTGGCATATTGCTGTCATTAATTAGATTACAATCTATTTCAAGGTAGGTAAATTTTTGTAGTTGGTTTTGATATAGATCAGTTAATTTCTATAAAACACCAAAGACCCAATAAGATATAGGCAATAATAAAAAAGTAAATTTAAAAGTTTTATAAGATGCACGTCACTGACTAAAATTTGAATACCACCTATTTCAAGGTAGTCATCTTTATTAATTCTGTTTTGGACACCTCTATTAGGTTTGCCTAGCTATATTCAACTTGTTTCAAGGTATTTTATACTAGACCTTCAAAGCTAAGATTTCTTCTCTTCAAATGATCTATATGATAATTAACTTACAAAGAAATCCAAGTTATGATCTATATTGTGAAACAGCCCGCCGACCATAGCTGCAAGATGAATCACATGTGTAGGAGAATATTTTTTAAAGAGCCTAATGGTTTCGTCAAACTTGCTTTAAAAATGAAATAAAGGAGTTAGTATTATATTTATATAAAGATATTAATTAAAGGCATTCTAAAAAATAAGAATCGATATACCTCAAATCACCATCTTTGCTGCTGAGAAAGATCCATTCCTCTAGTTCATTAGAATCTTTGTTGACTACTGCTTGAATTGCTTTACCAACTAATCCACTACCACCAGTAACCAAAATTTTCCTCTTTTCTCCACTCATGATTCAAAAGACCCCTAAATCAGAAAAAATTGTATCCATCAATACATGGGAACCGAAATGAAGATTTAATCAATAAAAAAAATTACACCTGTTGATCCCACAGTTACTAATTGACTCATACAATTATTTTCTAGCAATGAAATGTAATATTATTAGCCTTCATAACCTATTCATAACTTTTCTAAATCTCGAAAAACTAAGTTAACAATTGGAAATACCCAAATAATATAGAAATAAAATTGCCAAAACAAAAATAATTGTTGTAACTACAGTCTTTCAATAACAAGAATTCAAAACAAATACAACAGCAACAATATTAGCCTTCATACTGATAGCCAATACCTTGAAAAACTAAAACTCAACAATTCCAAGACCCTGATAATACAGTTATAACAAACTAGAATGATAACAACACTAAATTTCTATTACCTTATGATTAGGGAATATCAGAAACTTGAGGTAATATAAGATGCATTTAATCAAGGTCTGAACAAACACTGAAACGTAACATAAATTAGGTCAAAAATGTTAAACAAAACAGAACTATCACTGTTGCTATTGACAAGTAAAAAAAAAACAAACACGAAACAACTTGAGTGGTCTTTTAATGAGTTTATTCAGGAACCTCAAAACAGCAAGAATCACCTAATCTAATACCAAACAACACATCACGTTATCGATAGATTATGTTATCTACGATAAATCGCAACTCATGTCGAGTCTTAATTTCACAAAATTGAGAAACAAACTTACAAGAATCCAGTAACTAGTACATTGTGTAAAAATCAAATTCGATGAATATTTAGTACGCTTTCTCATATAAATAAATAAATATAGGTTATAAAACTAAATATGGATAAGATGTATGGAGAATTATAAAAAAATGGGAATACAGTTTGATCCAGCCTAGACGATTGAAGTGCGTCAACAAACCTTGCGCTTCAAGGTTATAAAATGGTAGCAGGATAGAGGCAAACGTAGGTTAGGAAAGGACCAGTAGGTTACTGGGTACCGTGGGCGATGGGTCTGTTGAGTGAAGGCAGTCCTCTATCATGGGATGAAACGCGGGATTTAGCCGAACATGTGAGGCGAGAGGGTATCAAGCAGTTTATTAACATATATCACAGTCTCAAGAACAGGACAGGGGATGGCTTGAAATGGGGTGATGAGGTAAATACTTTAATATTTTATTTTATTTTTATTTTTATTATTTATTTATTTATTATTGTTGTCAAGGATAGTTGCTGTGGTTCTCTGTATACCATCTAATGTGTTTTTCATAAAATTTAATTAAATCATTATTGATTGTTCTTTTTTGGTGTTTTTTATTCCTCTATGCTAGAACTCCTAGCTAATTTTTTGTAGTATTCTGCAATGATTATAAATATATCTAATTTTGAAAGAAACATAATTAAGTAATTTGTCAGTTAATATTCCCTCTAACTAGAGTATGTTGAGTTTTTTAGGATTATTGCTTATTTGAGAAGATATATATCAATAAATTTTTATTGCCTCTTGTGTAACTTCAATTTTGGATTTTATTTTTAAGTAATCAGAATGATATTCAGGACAGTTACTGTTTTCTTCATATTTATAGTAGTTAAAAAAAAAAGAAGGGAATGCTTTTATTTTATTTTTTTGTTCGATTGTCCTGTCAGTTTCAATAATTTAAAAAAATTCTTGATGACAAGTATATTTTGACTGTTTAATTTAATTCAGTCAGTCTAATAATTGGTATCGAATAATTTCAAAATCATCTTTTATCGAATTGACAATGTTATAAGAGTTATCTGATTTGTTTTCCCTTTATATTATTCATTATTTAATGTCTATACTAATGTTTTTCATTTTTTGTTACTAATTAGGTTGAATATATGCTGGTTCATTTTGATGAACAGCGAAAGAGGGCAACTCTTAGTCTTAGAGCCCACGAAATCCTTCCTGTATTGATGGAAAAGGAAATAAAAGATCCTGCGTGAGTAATTATGTTGTTTTAATATTTGGTATTTTTATTTTGTGATGCCTCTTACAATTACTCAGGAAATTGAAATGTTATATCATTACATAGTAAGTTTTGATAAGTTATTTCTGATAAAAAAAATAGTAATCTTATGCTGATTCTGTATCATTCTAATATTTATTAAATAATGCCTCTGCAAGCAGTATATTGTCATCTGTAGTTGTCATTAAACTTATTAATTTTGGACTTAATCCAGTAATTTCCTTTTTGTTAATTCTGATTACTCTATTTTTCTCTTGTACATAAAATTCATAGTTTACAAAAAAAAAGTAAGTATCCTTGTATTTAAAAAAAATAGTATGTATGACTATACATCTCCATACATGCATTCTTTTACACACCTACATTTTTATTTATTTTCCTATATTGAAAAAAAATAATAATAATCTCAATACTTACTGTTAAAGAAAAGTACCAAATTAATTCCCTGAATAATATCCTTAATGACATTATGTGGCAATGTACTGATAATATTACTAAATTACTGTGGCCTTAAGAATATTAAGAAAGACCTAGAACCAGTGTTGTATTACTTTTGATTTAAAAATAATTAATCTTTGAACACTATCATAGACCTGGACTTGAGTAATTGCTAAGGAAACTGATCTCTGTCCATTAAATTAATATGTTGTTCATGTTGCTTAAATTAAAAAAAAAAAAAAGCTCATAAATTCTTCCAATTTTTATCAAATATTTATTTTAATAGTTTCATTTAGGCATTTTGAAATACAAACTACCTCTTACCATGATTGTTAATTTTCAAGTCATATTTTTCTAAAAAAAAAAATAATACTTTAAAGTAGTATATATTATATTATTCAACCTTATAATATATTATGCATTATGCATCAATTTTCATCTATTCTTACTTATTCTCTCTTATTCTATTCTATAAATTTTATTAATAGCAATACATTGTAGTAATATGTAAATTGATTCATTGTACATAATACAATATAAGGTTTAATAATATATTATATAAAATGTAATATGTTTATGTAATGCCTATTATAGAAATGAGTGACTTAAAAATAGTTAATGATAAGTCCAAAATTATGAATGAAAATAAAATTATTTAAGTTGTTGTTGTTGTCTGGGGCTTAAGGGCGTAAAACCCTGAGGTCATCAACGCCCATAAAATTATTTAAGTAAATATTTTATAAAAATTAACGAAGCATCTATCATTCCAGAAATTAACAATGAAAAAATTCAAAAAATTAATTTAGTTATAAAATATTTTAAAAAAAAGATTTGGTGCTTTAACCTTAATAATTGGTATCCTACTTACTATTTTTTTAAAAAATTTGTTTGGGTTTTTCTATTTTGATCTTTTTATTCCAGAAATGTAATGTCACTTTGGCGACCAGAATATGCAGGTTACATGATTGAAGGTACTCCTGGAAAACCTTATGGAGGACTTTTAGCTCACGTAAATATTGTTGAGGCCAATATGAGAGCTCGAAGAGAAGAGGTAGAGGCACTACTTCAAGAAGGAGAAAGTTTGCTTACACTTACAAGTTTCCCTAGGTATTGATCATGATCTGTTTTATTATTCCATTTTTTTTTTTTTTTTTTCATGCCAAAAAGATTCATTCCTAAATTAATTAAAAATTATTCCTATCTTTTTTTTTTAAGTTTGAATTTTGATCATTCTGTTAATTAATTCATATACA
>NW_027107476.1:3195315-3229706 GCF_000696795.3 Halyomorpha halys
ACATTTTAAATAGACACATGGCTGAACATTGTTTCAAAGAAATTTGTTGCTATCATGGTAGTTAACACTATCTTAATTTCCATTTTTAAATTATTAACCATTATAAATTTTTGATTATATTAATTAATATTAGTTGTGATAAAACTTCCGAAAAACAAAAAAAAAAAAAAACGATTAATGTAGTCTGATATTCTAGGCATATCAGAAAATATTTGCTTATACTACAAGATAAAAACTTGCTATTTTACAAAATTACTCTAAAAGAAGATTTAGGATTATTTTTGCTACCGCTTGTAGTGATTGCTGATAGATATTGCATAAATGATTATACATCAATTTTAAAATATATCTGATATAAGTTGTTATAATTTATTTTTTGTTTTTATTTTTTTTTTTACATTCATGAATTGTGTAATAAAACAAAACATACTATGAACTACAGGAACTTGAAAGAGCTGAAGTAAAAGTTATGATTCTTATTGGTTTGCCCCTTTATTGCAGTTATGTGTTAAAAACTTAAAGTATGTTATGTCATTTACTCTATTATATATTTATACTACTTTAAATATTTATTGCTAAGTTTTATTTCAAATATAAGAGGATAGTTCTCACTCAAAATAAATAAATGGTATTCATACAGTTGAAAAAATAAATAAATGTTATAACATTTTCCATTTATTATTTCCTTTATTTGGACAAGGCTAACAGCTCTTCATGGGAATTAATAGATGAATACAGAGAATGGTTCATTTACTAATATTGAAAATGCTAATATACTACCTAAATTATAATAAGTAGATATGAGATTTTTGTGTTTTGTAAGTTGATAAAATGTTTATTTACAATATTTTGAAGTTTATTCTTAAATAGGAAGATTTTAATTAATGTGTTTGAGAATTTTTACTACTCCTACTTTTTTTCAGAGAAACATAATGATGTGAAAATTCAAATTCAAATATGTTCCTAATAATGTTCAAGTTCTTTTTTTTAGCTCAGTATTATTGTAAATAATTTATATTAGGATTAAATCCTATCAGTTTCCATATCCAACTCCTAATTTCCAATATTCCTTGGTCATTTTTATCTTCATCACTGTTAATAATTGGTACATAATTACTCAAAATTTATTGCATTTATTATTTTATAATTTTTTTTTGTGTAATGGTACCTTCCACTTATATTCTACATCTACTGACTAAGAACTCTTTAAACCTTCCATTATAAAAAAAATTGGGGAAAAAAACCCTAGAATGACCTGTTCCTTATTGGCCTTGACCCCCTTTCCTATCTCCTATTTGGCCTATTATTGAGGGATATTTTTAATTTTTTCATTAAGTTCTCATTTCTTGTATCCTAGTTTTCATAAGGGTAAATTATAGATATCAGTAAATGAACCATAAAATGCCTTATTTTAATATTATATATGTTTCATAAAATAATTGTTAATGTTCAAGATAGATATTGATTTATTATTTTATTGTGTAAATTTTATCATTTTTCCTTAGTATTACTTCACTTTTAATTTTAATATTCAATGAGAATGGAAATTCTCATTATCTATTTTTAATTTATATAAAACTTTAGCCTCTTTCCTTCTTTTCTTAAGGAAAGTATCCTAATTGATACTAAGAAGGAAGAGTAGTAAAGGAGAACAGGAAAACTTATATGAATAAAACTTTTCTAAGAAATTGTCCATGGATTATGTCCTTTTTTCCTGCTATTATAAGTTATTACATTAATACAATAAAGTTTATTTATCAGAGAGTTACATCATTAGTAAGTTTTCTGTTAGAAGGTTGGTTCTTGTTACAGTAAAATATTTATTTCATCAAAATACTTTTAGTACTTAATCATTAGATTTTATTGTTTAAATATCTAATTGTAAAGTAAGTAATGATTCATACAAACAAAAAAAAAAACTTTAGTATTCTTTTTTGTTTATTATTTAGTGTCTGTGTACTGATTTTATGTGTTTGATCATTTTTAGCTATCCTTGATTTGTCATTAACTAGTTAATTTTCTTTTCAAAATTAAATAAATTCATTATAGTATTAGTGGCAAGCTTTTCTAATATAATGGGCTGACCTGGATTTAAAAAAAAATGATTAATCATTTATGTTGAATAAGAATTTTTCAGGTTTAATGGTTGCTATTGAAATAAGGGGTGCATCCCATTTGATTAAAGTTTTCCTTTAACATAACTTTCAAAAAGGAAACAATTGTGTCAGTACTCTTCCAGTTCTTACTGACTACAATTTTAACAACCTCTGTATTTCATTCTTTTATCAGCTCTATTCTTATAATTTCTATTAAAATTATAATGTAATTTCATTTTTAAGATTTCTATTGATCTGATCTTTACTATCCTGAATGATTGCCAATAGTATTGTTAATTGAATGAAGAAAAAGATCATTTTTTCTTCCTATGTAAACATTTACTTTTGTACAATATTTGTTTTACTTTTAGACTTATCGGTGAAAGATTTTTTTTTTCAACAGATTTCTGTATAATTTTATTATCCTTTATGACGTTAAATATTTCAAAAAATGAAGTTGGTTTATGGCATGAATTTATTTTACTTCTTAGGTTGGGATGTGGAGTTTTCACAAAACCTGAAACATTCCCTAATGTGAAGGATGGTGCTTCGAGATCTCTGTTTATTCCTGATGAAGTCATCTATTCAGGACACCCAAGGTTCAAGACACTGACTAGAAATATAAGAATGCGAAGAGGTGAAAAAGTTGCCATTAATGTACCTGGTAAGAATATTCATTTTTATTTATTGATTTTTTTCACTTGAAGAAATATTTTAATAACTTCAGTTTTATTATAATTATTTAATATTTATAATGTAAAATGTGTGAAATATCTTATGATATTGCAATCCATTATTCATTATGTCTTCCACAATCAGTCTTCACATCACTTTTGTGGTCTTATGGAGGGAGATTTCGCGCATTTGCGTGGGTATCATATAGCTGTCATTCTTTTATCAGTTTATAAACTTTTCCCGTATAGTTCCTTTGCTATCCAGTTAAGGTGAAGGCTATAAGGGTTATTCCTTACTATTCGGTATGGCACATGCTAACAGAATATAGAGGTTTCTGGTAGCAAGTATATGAAAATGATATCGACCCCCATTACCTGATCTGGGTGGATCAGACTTTGGCCAACGGACTAGATAGATGAAGAATGCAGTTTAGTATTTGGAGAGTATACCAATGAGGATATGGGGTAGCCACAGTATTACAATGTTCAACCACACATCAGGCTGCACCACCACCACTAATTAATCTTATTCATTGTTCTTATAATTATACAATGTTTTCTTCTATAATGCCATTTCTGGTATATGGTATGGTTATCATACAGGTCATAAACTTATTCTAACCAGAGTGGGAAGGTTGAATTGTCTTTCCATGGGATTGCCATGGATTAAAAATCAATCTATTCAGGCTGAAATCGAATTGGTGCCAACTTGAGGTCACTAAGGTGATGCTTTAACAAAATTTTCTACAAGGGCCTCTCATCATTATATCTATTCCACAAAAACCATCAATATAATTTTATATTTATATATATTAATAAAATTGTTAATATAGAATTTCTTATTTTGGTAGTGTCATATGTACAACTCTTAAGTAATATTCCCCTACTTTTCCAGTTTTAATAAGTTTAAAAATATCAATGTCCAGATAGGGTTTGTATACTTTCCTATTCTTTCCATTCTTGCTAACATATTATTTAAATCTGATTATCATGAATATTTATTCAAACATTTTATAAAAATCTGTGTTTTTTGTTTTTTTATTTAACATTTATTTAAAGTAAATGTAATTTCCAGTTTTTAGAGATGATAATACACAAAGCCCATTCAAAGAAGATTTGAAAAGTCTAGGTGATGATGGGTCTAGTGAGTCAGCTGCTCTTCCAGACCATGTTTACATGGATGCCATGGCATTCGGTATGGGTTGTTCCTGTTTGCAATTGACATTTCAGGTATGATTATGTGACAATATTTCATTTTTTATTTCTGGTAATATTTTTAAATTTTGATTTATATTTTGGTAAGGAATCACTGACTTGTTCTGGTTATTCAATCGCATAATTGTTTTGTTAATTTTTAAGATTTTCTTCTTAGAAGGATTAGGTATGTTTCTTTAGAATTTCCACATTTATCCCTCTGATTTAAAAATAACTTGCAATCTTAATCATGCTAATAATTATTACTGTTCTATAATTTTTTTAAATCTCAACTAGTTGTTACTTTGATCTCATTATGATCTAAATTTGTTTTCTGTTGGAGAAGTTTTTATTTTCCAAAAAATACATTCATAAGAAATATAATATACATTAGCAATAATAATATTGCTTTACAGGAATGGCAATTTTATTTTGTTTAACTATTGTTATTTAATAAAAAAATATTGTATAAAGAATATATTTTAACTTTTTAGGCCTCTAATATGGATGAAGCCAGAATCCTCTATGATCAGCTAACACCCTTGTGTCCGATACTGGTATGTTATTCTTATTACTATTTGTACAAAAACTAACATGAATTTATTATAAAGCATTTATTGCTAGATTATTATTGATGCAATTTTAGTTTGACACTAAAATAATAAAATCAGAATCATTGAACCTGTCTGTCTTATAATAAATAAATGTCTGTCTAATAAGCATTTCTTGCTGTATTATTGATGCAATTTTAGTTTGACACTAAAATAATAAAATCAGAATTATTGAACCTGTCTGTCTTATTATAAATAATTGTCTGTCTAATAAGCATTTCTTGCTGTATTATTGATGCAATTTTAGTTTTAATCTAGAATCATGGAACCGGTCACAAAAAAGATTTTTCATGAAAAAATTATTAAATCAAATATAGGTTTTTGAGAAATATGTTCAGTTTCCTTAATGATATGATTTATCTATTAAAATTCAACTTCCTGGCTTCATTTTAATTTGTCTTTTAATCTGACAGTTCTCAATAGAATAAAATGGCATATATAATTTTTGTCTGTAAATCTAGTCTTAAATGGATAAAACTGTTTGATAGTCTTGACATTCATGAAATAATTAATAAATGAGCATCTGAAAATGAAATGATGTAAACTGCATTTCCCAATTTCCTCTCTCATTCCCTAGTGAAAAAAAAATAATGAGACATTGAATGAAATGTTTATATTGGAAAAAATAATTAGGAGAGAGTAAATAAATTTACTGACGTTTTGGCTAACGCATGGGTTCAAATTACAACAAATTACATGAGATAAAAGTTACAAAATAATATAGATAAAATATGTAATGAAAATTGAATGGTTGACTCTAGATCACTACAAAGTTGACATGTATGTAGACTTCTACTTGATATTTGGTTAAGTATGTAACTGACTGAAGCAAGTGTTTTCATTGACTTGAATTACGGAACATTCTATTACTTATATGTGTTAAATTTGCACTATGGTCTATGGCACAAAACATGATTCTACCTAAATGAACATAGGAAGACTTGGCAAATAGAACAGAACATTGACATACAGGAGTTATTCATTTAAAATTCAACCTCCTATTAATATATTTTACCTAATAATATGATTTACCTTTAAAAAGAGGGAAAATATTTAACTAACTCACTGAATTGGATTGTATTTTCTTTTTTAACTGTTTGTGGTTTTCCTAAGATTTTATTGCATTAACATATTTTAGAGCTACAAAAAATAATAATAATAATAATCAGGTATTTATATTATTAATTGATTTTTTATGAATAATTATAATTTTTAAGCATAATTCTTTTATTTATTTATGTTATGTTTACAGTTGGCATTGTCTGCAGCATCTCCAATACATCACGGGGTCTTAACAGACACAGATTGTAGGTGGAATGTAATATCGGGATCTGTCGACGATAGGACTCGTGAAGAGAGAGGATTGGATCCTTTGAAAAATAATCACTTTGTGATCCCAAAGTCACGTTATGGTAGCGTAGATAGCTATTTAAGCCCTCTAGGAGATAAGTGAGTTTCTTTTTCATTCAAACTTCTAGCATTTTAAATGTAATTAATATATTAAAATATCGGTCTTTAGTTGTAAATATGGAGATTAATTGGAATTAAAAAAACAATTTTCATGATTCCTCACAAACATCTAAGGGTTTTAAATATTTTGGAAAAGAAACATAGTTTGAAATCTTTGTAAATCTCTGTTGAAAACTTGTACAGTCAGTCCTCATACTTACATCAGAATCTATTCGATCGAAAGTACCGAAAAGTAGAGTCTAACTCACCTAATATTGGTATTCATATAAAGCCATATTTTTTAGCATTTATTTTATTTATTAAGTATTTTTATGTAATTTGAAATTTTAATAGTTTTATTGAATTAATTTTTTAATGGCTTCGATTAGGTAAAAAATTTCAATTTTTTTTTTTTCAAGCGACGTATTTCTAAAACAACTTAAAATGGGGCAACATAAAAAGGAATTATGCCTGGTGTCATAAGAATAGTCTTGTACATAATTATGATAAAAATATTAATTTTTTTTTTATACTTCCACTTCCGAAACTGTTGATTTATTCATAGCTTAGCTTTAAATTTAGTGTGGTAATAAATGTTTGTTATAGTTCACTTAAGAATTCTTGGAATGTAAATTTTTCCTAAAAAAAATAGAAATCACTATTGTTAAATTTCATTAAATGAAAACCAATTTCTGTAGGGTCTTCTTTACTATTCAACTAAACATTTCTGCATTTCTTTCCTCAAACTAATGCTTGACTTCTCGAAATTATTTACTCGAAAGTAGGAATTGTAATTAACAGCGACTTTTATATATTTTTTACTCTTAAATAAATTTAATTGGAAGTTTTTCATTAATAATTTTATTTTTATTCAGTGAATATAAATATTCTTGATTTTACTGCTAATATTTAAAAAAAAAACAGAAAAAGTAGAAATTTTTAATTGTATTATTTGGAGAAAGGGTGGCTTATGACATTTGTCAAAAAAAAATTTTTTTTTATATGATGCTAATATCCTGATAGTGACTTAAGATAGTACTGATCTTACTTGCTAGATTTTGAGAAATGAATATTTTAAAGTTTTGGAATTAAGTACATCAGTATATATAATGGTTTTATTTAAATTATTGTCTAGACCGGGATATTTATTGAACTGTGTTACTCTGTTTGAATACCATTAGTCTTAAGATCTCCAGTTGAATAAGGATTATTTGTCTCTCAGTTGTTATATAAATAATTTATCTTATTTTATAAATTTTCTATCATAAATTTGTTGGAATCAATAATTTTTATTATTATTTAAAATAGCTCAAATGATTGTCATAAAACCAATTAAAAATTGTATTTATCTTCTCACTTTTCATAAATTTATCATTATTTTATGTTTTATGAAATAAAGCGACTGATTATACTCATTCTCGTTATCAGTTTGGAATCCAGGTTTGGCACACGAAATTTTCTATTAATAAAAATATATTAGGCATCTTCAGGTCAAGACCATATTCAACTGACATTGGTTTCTTAGTCCCATTTTAATTTTAAGAGATGATCATCTGATATTATTCAGAGGCTTAATCAGGCACATTATTGATCTTATCTCCCAAGGATACTCATTGCATAGTCGAAATTTATGCTTCTACCACAGCCTGTATCTACCACCTGGGTCTCCCATTGGGTTTTTTTTCAACTTATTTATTTTGTGCATTAAATAAAAGATTACTGCAATGGCTTCTAGATTGTTGCAAGTATTAAATTTATTTGTTTATGTGGAAATAATGAGGTCGCTATGGACAAGCGTGTTAAGGGTGTCAGGGTGGCCAGATCAAATTGGTGTGGGTTTGATTCCCTCCTGGGTACAACCACTCCGGTTAGTACAAGACGGTTAAAAAGGATTGCTATGGTTTAGATTAAATTGTTATATTAATTTTAAATAATTAAATAATTCATTTTTCTGTTGATGATTTTATAAGAAATTAGTTTAATGTGAGATAATGAATAATTGGTGAATTTTACTAAACATTTTTTGTGATTTACCCTAATGAGGTTACTGCTTATATTTTATAAGTTGTGTAATTGACTATTTTATTTTATAAATACATTGTTGATGTATTTTATAGTTTAATTAAAATTGTGGAATTACTTAAAAGTAAAAGTTTTTTGGTGGCAATTTCCCTTCATTGTAAATTGAATGAGGTTTATTTGGTTTTTTTTACTTATTCATTCCTCTCTGGTAGATTACTATGTTGCCAAACATACGATGTTTCTTTTTTTTTTTAATTAGCTTGTCCTTGTGTTTAATTATATAGTTACAAGGAGAATACAAGGGAACAAAAAAAATAATTATAAAAATGTGGTTGTCCTTGAGGTCCACTGCACCATGACTTAACTAAAGGATTCTTCATTATTACTTCTTTTTTTTTCCTTTCTTTTTGGCTTTTTATAATTTGTCCAACAATTTATATACCTAAATTATGTTTAAAAAGGTGAAAACATTAATATTTTAATACCTAGTTTCCATTTATTTTGGAGATGTTCATTTGTTTTATAAGTTATTTATTAACTATTTTTATTATATGTTATTATACTTCTTTAATTTTTACTAATTCTTTTATGAATTAATGTCTTTATTAGTCACTGTGAGTTCCTAATGGTCTTATTAGGACTTCTGAAAAAAAAAAACAAGTTCATATATGTATTTATTATTTAATTTGCAATAAAGTTTATCTGTTTTTACACCTGTTTTATTGAACTATGTATTTTCATAGGCTCGAGATCAGTGTTAGAAAAACGAAATTTTTGGAAATAATTTCTTCAATAAAAACTTAGATTTATTATGGTAATATGCTTTTGGTGATACTACATTATCATATTTTTTATCACTTTAAATACTTCTCCACATCGAGCCAAATCCATGGAAGTCTTTTAAGCTGAGGGGTTAAAATATGGAAAAGATTTTTTTTTTTTTAAATAATAGCCTGGCTGGTAACAAGTCAACCAAAAATTATACAGTCTTTCTTATACCAAACTATAAAATTACTAAAAATTGGTTTTGATTTCAAGTTTCGTAAGTTCATTAATTTAAGAAAATATAGGGTCCTCTAGGTATTTATAGGTAAATATAGGTATTAATTTGATTTTAACGAAGTAAGATCTTACAGAAACATGTGCAAGATCATCTGTGTTTTTCACAGATAAACCTAGTGCTATTTATTACCTTAGGCAATAGTGGAAATTGAAGTGAAGTAGGACTTGGTGTAAATAGTATATTTAAACAACATAACAAATGTTTATGAACATATCCAGAGTTAGGCAAGAAGTAATTGTGATTACTATTTATAGTCTACTGTGATTGTGATTACTTTGATTCAACTTGTAATCATCAAGTAGTTGGAATTACTAATCAAAATTATAATTTCATTTCATAATTTAAAATTACAGTAATTGTAAAAGCAATTAATTTTTTACCCAACTCTGACCATATCCTTGCATATGGTCTGACTGCTACTGTTATCGAATTTTCCAGTATTGCATGTATTGTATTAATTTGAATTAAAACAAATTGAACTTTTCCTGTGAGCAGTGTAAAAGGATTAGTTGTATAGATTAAAAAGAAATTAATAAAATTAAATTTCTTTTACTTTTTTCTTTAATGTTTTAGATACAACGATATACCTGTGCTACATGACAAAGATGTTTTCAATGAACTGAATGCTGCAGGAGTTGATGAATTGCTTGCACAACATATTGCCCATCTGTTTATTAGGTACTAACCCTATTTTTATTCTAATTATGAGAGATAGTTGACCGTGGATGATAAATGAGGAGAAGATGGTTGGGGGTGCAGTCAATGAAACACAAATTAGTATGACTAACTTATTTTAATGTGCCTGGCACATTAAAATAAGTTAGTCATACTTATTTGTGTTTCATTGACCGCACCCCCAACCATCTTCTCCTCATTTATTTTTATTCTATTCAATTCAATATTTGAATTTATTATAGTCTTATGTAATAATTATTTTTATATTTTCAGGGATACAGTATCACTCTTCTCAGAAAAAGTTCATCAGACCCCTAATGACACAGATCACTTTGAAGTAAGAAATGTTAAATTATTCAACAAAATAAATAATTTAGACTTAGGTAATAATATTAATTTAAATATAAATATTTGTTGTCAACTTGCAGAATATTCAGTCCACTAATTGGCAATCTATGAGATTTAAACCACCTCCACCTAATAGTACGATCGGCTGGCGAGTAGAGTTTAGGCCATGTGAACTGCAAATTACAGAATTTGAAAATGCTGCTACAGTAATCTTTGTAGTGTTGGTCACAAGAGTAATTCTTTCTTACAGATTGAATCTGCTTATTCCAATAAGTAAGGTAAATAGTTATATATAATCAGATTTAACTAATTGACATCTGGTGTTTTTCAAAAATTTTAATATTATTGTTTAACTCAGGTTGACGAAAACATGCAGAAGGCACAAAAAAGGTCTGCTGTCAGAGAAGAAGTGTTTTGGTTTAGAAAAAAAATTTTACCCCCAGAAAAAGAACAAAATCATGAAATTACAGAAACAGAAGATGAATATGGTGCAATGACTATCAACCAAATCATCAATGGAAAGGTATTTGGATTTGGGTTTTTTTTATTTTTTTTTGTTAATTGGTGTGAGTGTTATTTGTTTTTATACGTAAACTGTAGTTTTGAATCCTATTGGTAGTTATTTATGATAGCTACACTGTATTATCATACAATCTAGTTTCTGTATATTCCAATACTGCGTTTATTTGAATTCACTCAATTATATTAATACTGCAGTTTATTGTAGTGTCATTGAGTTCAACTTGCTTTGAAATGTTAAGAAATGTCAAGCCATTGCTTCATTAATCAATTACTCAAAATGAAGCAATGCAGGAACCATTTATGGATATTCTTATTCGTTTCTGCATGAATTTCAGAATCATTTTTGTTTCTTTTTGACCTAATAAGTTACTATTTTTTAGGTAGGATCATTTCCAGGACTGGTTCCATTGGTAAAAAATTATCTAAGCAGTATGGATGTGGATGCAGATACTTTTTGTTCTATTCAACAATATTTAAATTTAATACAAAAAAGAGCATCAGGAGAACTACTTACTACTGCGTCTTGGATTCGACAGTTTGTTCGACAACATCCATCATACAGGTAATTTTTTTATACTCTTCAAGTAAATTTATATATTGGCTCATAAAACTGCAAACCAATAAGTAATGCTTATAAATAAGATGCTACTTTGTTATTTTTTCTAGTTTTTATTTAAGTAATAATTTAGATTCCCACTGTCTTTTACAATAAATGACATGGGTCATGTGAAAAAATTAAGAATGCATTAGTCAACTTGTTTTATTGAAGCAAATGATTGTCTATAGAATCATTTATTTCTTCAAAAGTAAAAATGTTCACCATTTGATCATATTTATGAAATAAAATTTCATTATAATAAATAACATAAGAGTTGGTTTAGAAAGAAATTCTCTGACAAAGTTAGCTTCTTATTTAGAAACAGTGTTTATCGCATGTAAATATCCTTTCGCTAATGATAAAATATTTAAGAGATATATCATTGGGATTTAGTATTGATTTTTGTTATAATGAAGTTTATTAGTTTTATCCTAAAATAAAACTGTTCTTCGGCAGACATATCTCTGCAATAGAGAATAACAAATTTCTCATTATCTTCTACTGAGAAATTTTGTTGTATTTTGGCTTCAACTAAGCTAAATAGAATAGGTGCTTCTTAATGTCATATGAGTGAGATTTATTTCATCGACCTTTTAGTTTTGGACAGTTTTTGTATCATGATGTATACATATTTTTTTTTTCTTTCTGAACTTTCAGGCAGGATTCTATAATAAATGATGAAATAAATTATGATCTCTTGAAAGAAATCCGAAGGATACAAGACGGAGTTAATCCCTGTCCTGAACTTCTAGGCCATTCCTTGGAGAGCAAGACTAAACACGATATTCCTACATCAATTGAGAAGGCTTGTACCAATTGTGTTGAGTAATGTAAATTAAAAGTTAATCAACTATTAGACAGAAAATGTGGATCACAGATTTTCATTGCCTCATTCCTGAGAAATCTGAATGGCAAAATATGTTGCTATTGAAAAATACTTTTATTTTTGTATTTAAATTTTATTTATTTCGGTATTATATCTGACCACATGTTTCTGTCAATGCTTGATTGTATATTGATCACTTTTACCATTTGATGGTTGTGATTGAAACAAAAAAAAAAAAAAAATCAGTATTTATTTAGTAATAAACCAAGGCATTTTGAACAAAAGCTTTTAATACACAGAAGAAAATAGCATAATTATAGTGATGGCATTATTTAACCAAAATATATGTTATAAAATTGTACTTAGATGTGCCAACTAATGCAACTGTGTAATTAAAGGGCAAAGAAGTATTTTTGTGAAGTGAATATTGCACCTTGTTGATTGATTGATTGAAATATTTGAGTGTTGTTGATTTTATTATCAGAGACTGGAGTGTTTTATACAATAAAACACTCCAAAATAAGTAGTCAATAATCTTAAAATACCTAGCAAAAAGAGTTACCTTTAAAATAGCCTAAACATGCTGTTATATTTAATGAATTTTGCATAAACAGTAAAATTATAGAATTATTCTTATTATATGTAATGAGATGTTAATATGAAGAAACTACAAGTAAATCAAAATTTGTTACTACCATTGAACAGTTATGATCAGAGTTTGGCAAAAATTAGTTGCTATAAAACTACAGCTAAAATAGTCATGGATATAATCTTTATTTTCTAATGAACCATTAATAAATGAACATTGTATCCTTGACAATTTTAGCTTTAGTTTTATTGCAACTAATTTTTGCCCAATTCTTACTATGATTATTAATCCCATAAAGAAATAAGTTTTTTTAATCAGATACATTTTAATTATAGAAGACAAAAATTAAGTATAATAACTTTTCAGTTTTGAAATATCCTAGTCCTTATAGTGGTCTCAAGTTTGTAAAAACAATATCAAATATTGAAAAGTTTAAAAATATAATCACTGAGTGCTTTTATAAAGCACTGTGTTAAAATGAATTACAAAATATGTTCCAATTTATGAAATTCTGACTGATTGTCACCCATAAGAATATGAACATCAACTGAATTAATCAGTACGGCATATTTAAGTCCACTCAAAATGAGGAATTAGGTTTTTTTCTTTTCTCAGGCATTTACTTTTAAATTAAAATTTAAAAATAATTTAAATAGACGTAATGTCCCGATTGAAAAATGTATTTTTTTTTAAAATTAAAATATTTAAATACGCACTTATTCATAAATTATATTATCATAAACTAAATTATACTTTGTTTGATTATATGTGAATGCACTGATTCAGAAAGATGTCTGTTGCTTACTGTTAAGCAAATTAAATATTTTGATTTCATAAAAATCTGGTCTCTGGTTATTATGTTAGTTGATTTTGTTTTAAACATGGTACATAGCTCCTTTTTTCTGAACTTATTTAAGTTGTTAATGTTACTCAACTCTTCATTAAAACAATCTTTGTACTAATTAATGACTTTGAAAAATTACCTTCAGTTCCAAGAAATAGATTGTTGTTATATATTTTCTTACCATCAACTGAACACCTTTTTTACCTTGAACTTGTTTCTAAAAATATAAATTTTGAATATATTTTGTTTAATGTAGCGAGCAGTTAACGAACAAGTAGATCTTCGGTGACTAAAACTCAGTTTGTTAACTTTGCTATCATTTTTTTTTTTAAATGTTACTTACTTTTTTTTCATATTTTAGTGATAATGAACATGTTTTAATTAAGAAAAGCAAATATGATTATTCCATAATTTTGTAAAAAATACTTAAAGTTTTCTCATATTTATAGTTTATTTATTTATTTTTTAAAAATATTGTTTCAACTTATAAGGAAAAAAAAATGTTTTTATGAGTAATTTGGATTTATTGTTGTTTTTATTTATATACTTAAGGTCCATGTTATGCGTTCGGAAACAATAAAAGTGTATTGCTTATTGTCTGAATCAGAGGTTCCAAGAATGACAATGAACATTTTAATATCCTGTTGATAAAGTTTTGCCTATTATTTAATGTTAGTCATCATATATTATAAGCCATGGTTAAGAATATTGGAGCTAAATTATGCAATCAGGAAGTGATAGGTTGTTAGTCTTTCATGTTATTTTATTATTATTATTTTTTTTATTTTGTTCATTTTAATATGTTTTAAATATTAATATTTTATTATGAAGATAAATTTTATAAATGTAGTTTTTACCTTTCTTATACCAGTGAGCTGTAAAGATTTATCTTATTTAAGTTAATACGCTTGATCATCATCTAATAAAGTCATTATAAAAAATTAATTATTCAATTAATTAATCATTTTTTGAAAAATTAATATTCATTTATTTGATGAAATTATTTAAATAATCTATTAAATGATATATCTTTAATGAGTATTTATATATTTGTGAAATTCGTTAATTTTTTTGTTGGTTAATTTAGAATATATGCTATATATGCACAATATAACAACTTCTGTTAAAATAGTTGATCATGAATTACAAAATACAGAATCCTTTATAACAGAATAGAAACAAAATTATCATTTTTGTTATTAGGTTAAAGAAAAAACATATTATGAAATGTGTTATTATTAGCAAATTTACTATGGACTAACTAATCTTGTAGATTGGACAAAAAATTTGTGAGGACTAATGGAAGTTTTAGTTATAAAACCACATCTGAAATATAAAAGTTATACTGATTTATCTAAAAAACATATTAAATAATAATCATATGGGGGTGGGGGTGGGGAGGTTAGTGATTCAAAAGTAATATAGGAAGGGCGCAATAATCTGGCATTCCAAAATTTGGCAGACCTGATAGTCTGGCACACAGCAGGAATTAATATTTTTTTTTTTCCATTTTTGAGGGATTTAGTGCTTGACTCAGCCGAAATTACAGTGAAATGCGGACAGAAAATATTGAAACTTTTGGCATCTCAACAGACTTTATTCTCCCACCTGAGTATGGAGTTTGTACTCAATGAAATCACACAGTCGCCCTCTTGGCTTCAAATTATTGTTACAATTGCTACAAATATTGCAGACTTATTGATGAGAATCAATTACTCATACAGAATCAAAAAAGAACTAAATCAGAGAGACAAGTAAACTACCTCAAATTGTTTCAGAGGGCTCAGGATCATACATTACTGTATTATCTTCTGATTTAACAAATAACAATTATTGGTTTATATTGTGTGCTTGAAGTATAGTTTTTTTATTTATATACCCTATATAAATTAGTTTATTAAAAATGACCTTGATGAGTTGGGATATTTGATAATTTGGCATTGATGATCAATGAGAATGGCAGACTATCAGGGTCTTACTGTAATAAAAGACATTGAAATTTTGAAGAAAAAAAAAAGGTTCCTTTTAACAATATTCTGAATCTGATTAAATAAAATTTTCTGAGTGAAGTGAATAAGTGTTTTTCTCTCGAATGAAATACATCTCAAAAAATAATTCTGTGATATATTTAAAGTACAATTTGAAGTGGGTAAAAAAACTCGGTTCAGCCCCTTGTTTGTTTTATTTTATACTCTCCTAAGCTTGCAATTTTTTCTGAAAATTATGAACTGCTGGAGATACCAGAGTATAGTAGTGCTTCAGTTTCTATGTATTTATATTAAAAATTAAACTCATAAGAATTATTTCTTTTACTCCAGTTAGTTCTGTTACTGATTAATTCACTGGATCTTACCTTTGATGATTAGGCTTACTAATATAAGAAAACATATATATTGCTTTTTTATAAATTTTCTCAATAAATATAGAATTATATTTTAGCAACACTTAGAGATTTTATTGTTCTCATATTTATAACCTTCAGTGAAAAATAGGTTTAAAAAATTGCAGTAAAATTATAATTATTTTCATATCGCGAAAATATCAAATTTAAAAATTAAAAACTAATTATTAAGAAAACAGTGACTGAATTCTACTTACAAATTATTGAAAACTAATTTGTTCTTCTCAGAATAATTACATATATGGTAAAATACAACAGAATCAACAAGTTTTAGGTTAAACTGACTGAATAAGTAGAAGGCGAATAAGTTCTTTATAAGGCTTTTTTTTTTTAAATCTGTTTTTCACCATAAAAATTTTGAAAAGTTGCCAAAATATAGTTGTATATTTATTTATTGAACTTTAGGATCCTAAAAAAAAAATAATGTTATTTTTATATATATTATTTGATGTATTAATAACTCAAGTATACTTCTTCATTATTCTAATGACTTTTATATTATTATTTTTACTACTTATGACTCATTTTATTTACATGTTGAATATATTTTAAAAATATATATCTATTATTCCATACTACTTTTTAAAATCCAAAAACGATTAACTAAGACTGTTATTGAGAGATGACATTCCATTAAAACCAGATATGTCTATGTTTACACAAGACTTGAGATGCTAAAGAGATGATAAAAAAATATGATAAGTTAATATTTAAAAATTCCTAATAATTTTTTGTCATTCCTAAACATCCTCTGAGGTAATATTTTAACTTTTATTTCAGCAGTCCAAACATGATTTTTGTTCTGGTAACTATTAATCTCAAATTATTCAACAGCTACTTAAGTTGACATAAACAATTAATATGTGCGGTAATTCATTTTAGTTATTCTAGCTTCTTATGAAAAAATTGTTATTAAAATGATTCTGTTGAATGTAAAATACATTTGAAGTTGGTAATTAGTTGTGTGCATCTTTACTAAAATAGTTTAATGTAATAAGAATATTATTGATAAGTTTTTTTAACATATTTCTTATCTATGTGGTAAAATGCCTTTTCTTTTAACAGGAACACAAAAGATTGTTTACTGGATACTTAATAAATACTTAATGTTAGTGTTATTTAAAAAGGATGAATCCAACAATGTTCAGAAGAGTATAATCTATACCTATGGGTCAAGTCCATGGGAAAAATTATTTTAATCCACTTTTTGTACAAATTGAAATTTCTATGGCATCTTGTTAGGAAGGAGAAGTACTATTGAATTTTTAAATTGTCTTAAATAATCTTTATTTTCACCTTTTGACCAGAAATAATATTTTTAATGATTTTACCAGTTAATTTTTGTGAGAACTAATTATGTTCAACAATATTTAAAGATAAAAAGCAATTTTTCATAACCATCAAACTGAAAAAAAATGTAATTAAAGCTAAAACATTAAACCTCAATTCCCTCAGTTTGAATTTTTTGTCACTTAAATCATTCTTCTTGTTGATTCTTCTTGTTTATGTGTTTAAGAACCTGGAACATACCTGGTTGTGTTGCACATAGTTAAACTATTGTATCCATGATTATTCCAGTAAAAAGTACTCATTAAAAAAATACCTTATTTGTTGAATTCTCCCTTTTTATAGAACACTACCAAAATATTTATCTTTAATTTTAATATAATAACCATCCGTATAGTTATAGAATATGTATTTTCTGTTTTAAAAATTGTTATCTATATAATTTAATATATTCATTTAACTGTGATCCTAAAAATTAATGTAGTTACGCAATACTAGTGATAATAATAATAAATACTATAAAGATATTATTAATTCATAATAATTTTTAATGTTGTTTACTATTCCTTTTTTTTTGTTCCTTGGTTTTCAAATATGTTCTTACATTTCATGCCACTCAACTTGTTATGGACCATCAGATATGTAATAATGTGAGAGCTAACAGAGTTGAAGATAATTTTTTCTTGTTTCAAGACCTATTTACTTTTATCCTCCAATTTTTATTATCTCTTGGAAGTTATGAAGCAGTAAATCTTTAATAGTTATTATAAAAAGGTTTTTTATTAAACTAAATTTCATTTTATCTATTTTGACAATTTATGGCATACCTTCATTTGTATTTTACTCTTTTTTTTATTTGATTGCTGCACAAAAATTCTATGTATACATGAATAATTTTGACATTCTTATTTATCCCATCTTTCCATTTTATATTGTATCAACTTGTAAGCTTGTCAGTAAATTATTTGCTCTTCTTTTTTAAATTTTTATTTCATGTTATTTTTTTATTTGAAAGTATACTATATATAAATTAAAACTACCAGTGTTCTTTTTCTTAATATCTTTGTTATTCTAACCGCTCTTCAGATTTAGTTTGACCAATACTATACAACCTCTGTTGATTTCCAGTGTTACATTATAACAATCTTTAAAATGATAGAGATGTTTACATCCAAATACTACAAACATATAAAGTGAACACTCACTATATATCTCTAAGATTACTGTCACATGTATTGTAAAATTTAGTTAACTGGCTCAAAGGCAGAAACAATGAGCCACACATTTCCACTGAGAGACTTACAGCCAGAAAATATAAGAAGTAAACTAATAGATTTGAAATACAGTATACCAAAATATCTTAGATTTGAAGCAGGTTTAATCTATAATAGGTATAATCTATCTTAATTATGATTGAATAAGAGTGTTAAAATCTAATTATTATAAAATCAATCTGTCGTATTTCATATGAACCGTATGAAGGTGATGAAAACCTAACTGGTACAATTTAAATATAACTTTTAATTTATATTTAATAGAAACAATTTAACAAATTATGAGCTGTTTGGTTGTAAAACCTCGTAAATTACTAAGAAAAAATGATGAGAAGAAATTGACTAAGAGAAAACTTTTACAGTATTAAAATGTTTGCTAATTTACAATGTTTCATCTTGAACCAGGAGGTTGAATGTTTTCTTTTAAGAAAACATTTTTCATACAGATTCTTTTAACAACTTATGAAATTAGACTTCAAAGTTAGAGATACTAAAAACTTCAATTCATAAAAAATTTTTGTTACCATGTTTTACAACCAAATACCTCAAATTTTATTTACTAAATTATATTAATTGAATATACATATAGATTAATTGAGGATTTTATATTCAGATATTGATTATCCATCTATTCTAACCATCATTGTAGTTGTTAAACAATGTACAATCGAGCAAGTTTAGACCAAAGCTCTTTTCCAATTTCCAACTATAAGAAAGCCTGTTACTCTAATATGGCATTAGCTTTTATAAAAACTATTTCACATAAATTATAATTGTGATTACAGTTCAAGGATTAGTAGAATTGTAATTCAGATAATATTTATGTGCCTTAATTTATAATAACCTGAATACTAGCTCTTCAAACCACAGAATTTACTAAAATAATAAATAACTAATGTAGCATTGAAACATTGCAAGAAAATATTAAAAAAGAAAAAAAAAACCTTTCTACAAGGATTCAATTTAACTTTTAAAATATACTACTAATTACATTATTAATGTATAGATCTTAGTTTGGGATGGCAAATATGTATATGGTTGAATGATTTGTGAAGATTAGAAACAGATTAAATTTGTTTAGTGATTGTTAGATCTTATTTTTATAACTTAGTCTTTGTTTTGTTTATTTAGTTTAGTTATTCCTTGCTTTATGTTCTGTAATATTCCAATTTTAGTTTGTGGATTATATAAGTTTTAAATTTAGATCGCTTATCAGTGTCTAGTCTAATTTTTATTTTCTTTGCTTATTTTTTGTTTGTAAAAATGAGAACCACTCCTAGTTCACATTTGATAAATTGGAATACATCAAGTTGTTTTAAATGAATCACACAGAACAAATCACTATTTAAGTAATGAATTTAAATTTAAATATATTTGAATCTACAATCTTATTAGACACAATTATATATATATAAAAAAAAAAAAAAAAAGTAACTGATGTATTATTCCTGAAAATTCTGTTGGAACTTATTGAAAACCATTCTTGTTCTGGCTATAATTTTTTTTTTATCATTCAAATACACTTTATTTGTATTCCATATATTATTTGTGAATTAGTAAGTATGTATGTAAAATAAATGTTTCCAAAGAATCGAGCCTCTATTTTGGTGCTAATTATAATAGTTAAATCAATGACTATCAGGGTTGGGTACGGATCATTACATGAGTAATTTAATTACACCATTAATTACATGTTTCATTTGCACTATAATTATATTAAGACAACGACAAAACGTCCATAGCATAAGAAATTGGTTGTTTTAAAGAACAATTACACTGAAATAATTGTAATAAACAATTACAATTACTTCTTGATGCTAATTAATTACAATTACAATTGCTGTTACAATAAGCTATAATTTAATTCATATGTGAATCCAGTTTATTTGAACATAATTATTATGATCTGAAATCTAAAAGTCAAAATTAATCGATATAATAGAGTGCAATTATAATTTTATATTTATTTTCATTATCTTTGAAAACACTTAATTGAACCACATGTTTATAAATCTATCAAGCAAATTTACCAGCACACAGTCTTAAACTGGATGTCATTTTCATATTTTAGAGCCATGGTAGAACAGTTTTTCCGTTTTGGTGTTAAGTATTTGTAATTACAATTACTTAGAATTCTATTATGATTACATAGAATCGTGGAGAAAAATAACTATTAAATAAGAATGTAATTAATAATTGTAATTACATTTGCTCAGTGTGTAATTGTACTTCTGCAATTCCAAATTACAATAATTGGTGATTAATTATTATTACTTTTTGCCCAACTCAGATAACCATCAAGTTAAATTATTTTATGTTTTAACAAAATATTCTTTTAAAAAGTTTTATAGATGATTATTCCTTTTTTCCGATTTTGCATTTTAAAAGTAAAATATTTCACAGAATCGTAACATAATTTACCTTACGTATAAATGATTATGTATGGTTGGATATATTACTTAATGAACAAAACTGTCCAAAGAATAGATGACATGTTTTTGTGATTAGTTTATATGTGAAAATTGTTACTTGAATATTGTATACTGGTGAACATGTTACAACTATTGTTTTTGATTTTTTTTTTATATTACTTTTTTATTAATTGTTATGTTGGATGTAATTATTTTATTTGTTTTGCTTTAATTCCTTACTGCATTTTTATTGCTTTGTTAGTTACGAAATATAAGCACTATGGCTATTAATTTATTCTTTTTATTAATTCCTTCTCCTTTTAGCTTGAATGTGACAGTAAAGTAAATAAGTCCTTCCATTTAGATTTGTCTATTTATTTTATATGATTAAGTAAATCACATAAATGGGATTACATTAGTTTCAATTAAATTATTTTTAAGAATGATGAATAATGAGGGCCCCATTTTAACTTAAACGGTTAAGTTCTTTGTATATTGGTGCTTTGTTTATATATTTTTTTTGCATTTAGTGCAATAAAGAATGTAACGTATAATAATCTTATAACTTTAACCCTTTTCGTGGGAATGAGTGACTAAAATTGAAATAAGAAGAAAAAAATGTTTTGTTTTGTAAACAAAGGAAAATTTTTTTTTTGTTTTTTTTTTTTAAACAAACTGTATATAAAAAAAAAGTACTATTGTTCCAATAGATTTTATAGAAAGGCGAACTTTACTAATGTATTGTTTTTACATTTGATTGAATGAATTATATTATCACTTTTTGTTCTAGATTGGTTTTATACCATATAAATTACAAGAAGAAAATATTTTAAAATTTAAAAATAAGACAAAACTTATTTAAACAAAACTGTAAATGTTACTCTGTTCCTCAACCATGACAGGTTTCCTTAGCTCTCTGTTAACATTTATCTTAATGTTTAATTTTCACATTTAAGCAAGAGTTTCGTTCCACAACAGTAATACCATTTGATAGATAATGATTCAAACTATTGATTGTTGGACATATTTATTTATTCTAAAGATATTTATTAAATTTAACATTCAATATAGTATTTATAAGTAATTGCATCAGGTTTAAAGTAATAGTGGTAACTATAATACAGAACTATTTATTTATTTTTTTTAAATTGTAAGAGAAATTACTGGTTTCTATTTAGTTCATCCATGGCATTTTACAGAAACAAAACATTGAAAAGTTAATCTTTCATGTCAATAAAAAATAATACAATTACAATTTCCCAGAAATTTCAACTGGATTTTCTGAAATTTGTCTTTATCCTAAACATTTTTGTAAAACTGAACTTTCTAAATAACATTTATAACCATAATTATGAGAGATAGTTGACCGTGGATGGCGTACGTGAGGAGAAGATGGTTGAGGGTGCGGTCAAAGTGAAACACTAATAAGTTGGTGTAACCTATTTAATTGTGCCAACCTTTCGGCTAGAGTTTCTAGCCTTCTTCAGGGCTAAGAATAGAACAAGATATATCAACCACAGTAAGTATAGAAAATAAAAAAGAAAGTATAAACAAAATAACATAAAATGAATAATTTGACAAAATAAAATTAATAAAATGAAGTGATGAACGAAGCGGGAAATAAAATGTATAAATAAATAAAATAGGTAATTGAAAAAGTGGGTAAAATAACATAATTAAGGAAATGAAATAAAAATAAAGTTATATAATGCAAAGAAATATGAACATATTAGTTATTAATAATTTAAAAATTGAAATATGGAAAGAAAAAGAAAATTGAGAGGAAGAAAATATATGTAACAATAATAATTGATAAAGAGGCAAAATATAAGTAAAGAATACCATAAGAAATGAAAAAATATATATATTGTTATCTTGTTCAGTTCATAGCCCTGAAGAAGGCTAGAAACTCTAGCTGAAATGTTGGCACAATTAAATAGGTTACACCAACTTGTTTGTGTTTCACTTTGACTGCACCCTCAATCATCTCCTCGAATATTTATAACCAATTTTGAGTAGTTTATATCCTCATGTATTATTACAATTTATTATTTATGATGAGTGATATCATACCTCAATTTTTTAAGTTTGAAGTAGGTTCTCAAATTTCACTGCATTCCTAGTACTAAATAATTGGGAGAGTCTAAAAGAAAAGATGACTCCCCTCTTTTAACCATGTTCCTGACTGATTTATGTTTCAGACTGAATTATTATTTTTTATCCAATAATTTTAGGACTGGGAAGTTGAGGTTTATAGATTAGAAATGCGAAAATTATGTTAAAACATTACTCAAAAAGGTTATTATAATCAAAATTATTTATAAATGATATTTATAGAGGTTAGTTTCTAAACAAAAATATTTATGAAAAAGGGAAAACTTCTGGGAATATTGTCCAGTCCTTTGGTTAGTTGGAAAAATCTGTCAAATTTTAGATATTGTCCGCCCCCTGGATGGAATTGATAAGATACAATTTTAATACCTTTTTGTTTATACTTAATTTTGGAGTTAAATAAAGATTTCCCCAGATAAATATGATTGTTTTTTGTGTTTGAAGTTATAGGGTGCATACAATTATAAAATGCCTCGGTACTAATCAGCCTTATAATTTGCTTCGAAATCTGAATAGGCATAAAATGTAACCTTAAAGATTGAGAATTTTAGAGCTTAGTGCGCTAAGCAACTATAGAACATCACACAATCTTTTGTATTTTATTTATTATTACATAAGTTTATCTCGTTTTATTGTTTTTTCTAAATCCTGCTGGAAACTTGAAAACTCAATTATGAAGTAACTGGATTCATATAAATTGAATCCTAATCAAGATTAATATAGTTTTTAGTTGGTTGAAACTAGAGTAAGTGCACTATTTATTGATAGCTCAATTTTTGCTTGTTTTTAAATATTAAGAGTTTGTTGCCAACCATTTTAAAATTAGTGCCAGTTTAACCTTACCCTCAACTTAAAACTAGCGCCAATTTTGAAACGGTTGTTAACACTAAAACTAATATTTGAAACTAAGGCTAACCTGTCAATAACTGGTGCACTTACCGATTTGGATTTTTCATCCGGTTATTAGTTACCGAGATATCCTGTTAATCCCTCCTGACACAGGATAATTCAGCACAATGACGTAATTCTACATGGCAATCCTTTCTCTACTCACTTATAAATATGCACTGGAAATTAAAAAGTTTAACACCTTAAAGGAAGAATATATATATGTAGTAACTAGAATTTAAATTTTGTACATTTGATTTTTGTTGATAGCCCGATTCTTTTATTTTTCTATAGTAATCATTTCTTTTAAATTTCGCTTAAATTTTTTTTTTTTCCGATATACGATTTTTGGTGTATCAAATTTGAATTTATGTCCTGTTGGTTTAAAATGTAGTTAGAGGAGTTTGGCCAGGTTTGTTGGGGTTGCTTATTATTGAGGTACAACTATATTTGTGTTGATACACCCATCTTTTGAAAGACTGTTCTGAAGTACCAAAATAGAGTTTCCCGAATGTTATTCACTATATTATGTTATTCTAACCTAATATATACAGAAGATATAATTAGCAACACTAAATATAAATAGACAAAGTACGAAACAGAAATTACAGGCGGGCTACCTGCAAGAAAGAACGGTTACGTGTTGCCAGTACCAAAAAACACACGCTCTGCTTTCAGTCCACGCTATTTAGTTCTGTAAGAAACCTAGAGTTAGTTAGAACACAGCAATACAGAACAAACTGTAATAGACAATTGTAAGTAATGTTTTATTATAATAGTTATTAATCTTAAATGAAGCTATATGTATGTAAATTTTTATATGTATATGTAATAATAATTAGTTTAAGAAACTATTTGTTCTAAAAAACTGTTTTGTTTTTTTCATTCTAGGGCATGACTACACTACAAGCAAAAGCAGAAGCAGGAAAAAAAACCCTTATTAGACAAAGGAAAGTTACTAAGGAAGATCTGTAATACATTTCGTTTTTGTGGAATTCTGGCTTAAACATTAGAAACAGTTTTATATCTCTAATTACATCTTCACATAATCGCGATTTAGAAACAATATTAGGCTCCAGGTATAACACCCTGACTTTCTCAAGCTTATACAATTGCTATAATTCCTGATGTTTCCGATTTTTTTCGGCTATCATCTTGTGAAGGTTGTCATCCGATGGTACGCCTATTTCTATGATACTTGCATATTTTCCCCTCGTAGATATGAGCAAAATATCAGGCATATGAGGAATTGTGTAATCGGTATTGATGGCTAACGAATAGATGGCTTGATACTAACGAATAGCTACTTCTAATGTTATATTAAAAAGAATAGGAGCCTAAGGATCTGGGGGCTCAACCCATTCTCCACAGAAAATTCCTGGGACAGTGAATTACCAAGCTTAACTCAGTCCCTTTTCCATTGCAAAGTTAATTATGCGATGGCCATTATCATTAAAGGAGTCATGTTTACTTTCTCTGCCTATGGTAGGTCTAAATGCCTCTTCTTTACCTATGTTAGCGTTCAAGTCGCCTATGATAATTTTTACAACATTCTTCGGGATTAAATTATTTTCTCTTTTTAATGCATCATAGAAAATATCCTTCTCCCCACCTTCCTTTATTATTATCTGTTCACACACACACACACACACACACACACACACACACAATTTTCTTTTATTTTGTAAATAACTACTTTCTTGACTCAATGTATTATGCTTCAAAAATTTGAGTATAGTTTTGTACAAGTTTTATGGTTTAAGTGGCATTGTTGCAAGTTTATTATCTCCCAAGAAGAGAAAAAAGGGTTATTTCACCCCAACCTTTTATTATTTCAATGAAATCTACATAGAAACTACATAAAAATCATTGTAAGTCCTCTTAAGAAAAACAAATTTTTTGCGTTATTTTCTGCTAAAAAATGGTTCAATTTTTACCTAGACTACACATGGTATACAGTAAATGTCATTAAAAAGTCAATATGAAGTATTTAAAGTGTACGCACCTAAAGTTTATTTTGTTCGAGAAAAACGCAATAGTTTTCGTTCGCAGCTCTATATCCTGAAAACTACTTACAAACTAAAAAATGCAATAGCTCATAATTTAAAGTTGAGTAAGTTTTTTTAACACGTGAGCTTATTACGTTCAATACTTTTTGTGATAAAGTTTTTAAAATGCAATATATTTTGACGAATATATTGAATTATTTGATTGATTGAATTATTTGACTGGGACTTGATAAGAGTGATCCGTTTTAACTGATTCGGTTAATTGATCGATTCCAAGACTCGGGATAAATTACCCTCCATAGTTGATAGTGTACCAATTTATATAAAACAACAATGTTAATGTTAATGTAGTTTTAAGATTATTATTGAAATACACTTTTCATTAGTATTAACATCATTATTATATGATGTCACTAATATCAATATCACTAGGCGTTTTATCTCTCAGATTTTTGAAAAAATTCTTTTTCATTATTTTATTCATTCATTTTTTTTTTTTAACAAAGGGCTATATACAATTTCAAAAGATAAGTATTTTTATCTGAATGTAAGTTTACGTTGACAGGCAGTATCTACAAATACCTGACGCCCATAAGATATTTTTTCTCCCCTAGCTCACAAAATAAGACCTGTTTACATAACAAATAGCAGTCTATTTTTGTTTAAGAGGGAACTTTTTTCCTTGTGTTCTTCCTCACGCACCCCTTTCGGCATACGCCTTTACAATAACCTTCACTGAACAAAAACTAAACCCCTTCCCATGGTTGGTACAGTTTTTGTTTTACTGATCGGTCGTAAAAATTTACAATGTTTGAATAACTTAAGTGTCCATGGGGGCCTTTCGTTTCAGTTTTTTGCCTACCAACCCGTCTCCTCTCATTGATTTACAATCACTTTTTGCGAATACTGTTCAGTCTAAAACAATCCTACTACTTGGAAAATGTCCGTGACAATTAGGCATGAAATTAGACGTGGCATGACAAAATACATAGTACATACATTTCATTATTTGAACCATCTAAAATATTGAATATATTTTTTAAATCCACGATTTAAAAAAATGATCATTTAGGGGAGATTAATCTGAAACTAGTTATTTCCAGTTATTAAACAGTTTGACTGATACAAATATTTTTTTATAATATTTTTTAACTGGAAGGTTAATCATTATTTTCCATGTAAGTTTTATTTTGTGATGCTCATCCTATATTTTCTCACTATTCACCTATATTACGATCTTCTAAGCTAAGTATTTTTAATATTTTATTTTACAACATTTGTGAATTATAATACCACTACTAGTAATTATTAATTTCACAATTCTTCTTTCCGATGTATCGAACCATTCACTCAAGTTAAGAGATTTTCTCTTTTACTGTTACAGTTATTCATCATATGTTTCTAACATTTACGTCTATAAACAATTTGTTTAATGGCAATTTCTATTTGAAATTTTATTCCTCTAAAACCTTTATTGTGTTTTCTTTTTTACAACGAACAGTATATCACTTTTAGTACATAGAAGACAGCACAACAGTGGACGTTTATGATTTATATTAAATAGTTCAAAGAACTTTTTAATACTCTAGGGATCATGGGTCATTATTCACAACTGACACAGGCCTCTGCAAAATTGGAAATCGACCCTTCACTACCCTTTCACTACCCCTTGTTAAACAGGTAGTAGACACATGTTTTTACTGTTCAATTTGCTTACGGTTATATAACATTAAACGTTCAAACTGTAACTAAGGCTTCATAACAACTGCTAGCCAAACAAAGAACATAAACGCCAGTGAACTACAATCGTTATGTTCACAGTTTGCCACAGGGCAACTTTTATACAATAAAAATTAATTTTTATATCACACCTTAACACACTTGCTGATCATTTTTTGGAAAATGTATTTTATACCTAGAGGTGATTATTTTTACTCATATTTATATTAAGGAGGAACATTAAAATCTAGCACTTATAATTTGACTGCTCATCGGACATCGGATTGCGTTTATTCACATTTCATTTATTAAATACCTATTCATTTCTATTGAATTGTAAGTAATACTTTTTATTGTAATTATTACACTTAGTTATTTTTTAATTCAAACTTAGCGCGTTTAATTTATAATTAATTAGAAAACAGTCTCAGATTAGGAATAATCGTACCTACATCAAGGTGATCAATCATAACTCATTTTTGTAAATATTTCACTACATGTTTGTACATTAATTTATTTTGAGTAATTTAAAACTGTATTGGATGAATCCAAATATTGAATTTATTTATACAATCCTGTTTCCATATGCGCCATCTGTTGCTTTTCCTCGAAACTGCTGAACCAATTTTTTTTCAAACTTGACAACGAAGTCACAGGTCTCTCCATGATGACCCTCAGAACTCGCTATGAGCACACCTCGTTTTGTCATAAAATGTTGGCGAATTTGAAGTTAAATATGGCCAAATCTTGGTCGTAATGAAGAGAAAGCAAAATGTTAAGTGTTTTGGACACCACTACTGGTACTGGTATTTGGAAAGGGGAATAAGTCCGGCAAGTGGGCCTAGTGGTACGTTTTGCCAACCCATGGTGGCTATCTGAGTTGCATGTTAACTTTCCCCTGACCGGAATCGAACCCACAACGTTTCGAACCGAGCGCACTGGGACCTGCGCCACAACCCGCAGTTCCGCGCTGGGAACTGCGCCACTACCGTCTCGTCCCTTGGAATCACTGTCTCAAATTGTTTAATAAAAACTTAACTTTTATCTCTTGAACAGGTGTTGTTTCTTATTCTTCTGTTTTTGGTCCTCAGTGCCTATATGATAAATCGAATACACTGTTATTAATCAATAGCTGCTGTACTATAGTCACAAAGAATTTTTTTATATAGACTATAGCGCCAAAACGTCTCTACTGGTTTTGATAAAACATGTCTAAAAGTTTTCCCCTTAAACCCCCTTAGCTTATAGCAAAAATACACAATAAAACCTGGGAAAGAGTTATGAACAAAGGAAATATTTATTTATGCATAACTCAAAAAGTACACGATTGATTATAAATTATTTAAACGCCATTGAAAAATTCTATAAAAATAAAAAGGAAAGAAAAACTTAATTGATTAATATCAGTGTTGTTAAGGTACTTTGAGCATATCCCCTTAGATACCCTTTCTTTTCCATTTTGTTTTTCAAATAACTTGTAAAATAAAAATCTTCAATAACCAATATGTTCCTTTGAAAGATAGTTAAACCGCTTTCAATGCTAAAATTAAACAGAGAGAAGAAAATGTTCCAATATTAGCAAATTTCCAATAAACAATGTCTGTTTATAAATTTGCTTTAAGGAAAGTCTTAAGATTGGACACATTAGACGTTTATTTTTTTTTATACTAAATAATTAATTTAAGTAATAAAATCATTGTGGAATAATTTGCTGAATTTTTGTTTGTTAAATGCTACATTTACCAATAGCTAATTTAGCTTATTAAATTATTACAGAAAGAATAATTTATTTAGTCATTGACAACATTCAATTTGCTTAAACAGGCAGCAAATGCTTCTATCTGTCTATTGAGTCAGAAAATGTTAACACTTCCATTTCCTTGTATTATTTAACTGACAATAGATATAGAAATAGGATTCCTGGATACAGGGGAGGCTGCAAAATAAGGGTTTCATCCCCCAGTAGTTATCTAGCTCCATAAAAATGATAATAAAACTAATGTTATATCTAGAGGAGACATTTGGCTTTGGTCATAAAGTAATTTTGTATATCAGTATGATTTTCGATAGTTGGTATTCAATTGGATCGGATTACTCACTCTTTATACGCCCGTTATTATATACAATAACGATTGGTATACATACCAGTCGATTAGATTTTATTCTCTAGAATAATTTTTATTAAAAATAATACATTATTGAATAATTTGGTTATTATATAAAAAATACATAAACCAGAAGACGCTCCCTGTAAAATTATTCCTTTTTGTTAATATTTATAACAAATATATTATACATTTTTTTTTTCGTACGGTTCCTATCTAGTACAGAATGATTTTCTGAAGAAGGGAATTTACTTCATATATGTGTTTTGTTTTAGTTACAAGTAAATTTGTTAATTTTCAAGACAAAATTATTTCACCAATTGTAAGAAAACTGTTCAAAGTTTCTTCTTGAAGAAGTTTGTCGGGGGGTGCGGTCAGCAAAGAACAACATAAATAAACAAAACCATATTTATTTATTTTATGCCGACGTTTCGACCTGAGTTTCAGGTCTTCATCAGGGCTATAGAACAAAAGAGATAACAACAACATTTAGAGTAACATACAATTGAAAAGGAATAGTATACAAACAAATTTAGAATTGTATAAAATATTGAATTAAATCATAAATGATATAAAATTGTTTCGGCAAAAAATATAAATTACAGATTATAGTACATACTTGCAGGATCAAATTTCTAAGCTATATATTTTTTTCAAGATAGTTTGATCAAACTACCTTAGAAGATTGATTCTGTTAGTATGTACTATAATCTGTAATTAAATTAGTTTCCGAACATGGCGTTCTAGCCGAAATGTTGAATATTTTTGTTAAAATAGGTGAAATAATTTTTTCTTTAAAATAAACGAATTAATGTTTTATGTTTTGATTTTTTTTGTTACCGTAATAACCAGTAGAATAATCTTTGAAAAAAATAAAACGTAAAAACGATTTCCAGTTTTAGCCACTTTTTCAATGTTGCTCGATTAAGAGATTAAGGGATTCGAGATTTCGAGGTGTGGGATGGCCTGGGAAGGATTCTTTTTTATAATATTTGGGTGTTAAGATCGTAAAAGTGATTGTGACGCATTGTAAATCGACCAATTTTCGCTATAACCGAATGTTTAAAGGTATGATAAGTAAGGTTTACCACCTAGGGTGGGCGAGGTTAGTTTATCATACCATTTTTTAATTTTAGCCACTTTTCCAATGCTGCTCGATTTATGTGAATATTTTTTTTCAAACATTGTTAATGATTTTTTCAAGGATTATTTTTATTAAACTATCGTTCTATTGAATATCGTTAATTTATCAATATTAAATTAACTTATTATTAATTTTATTAAATGCCCAGTTGGACCTGCTCTATAGACCTCCGGTTAGTGACGGTCCTATATAACTTATGAAATATTTGCTTTAAACGAACGGGAAGAGGATACTTTAAGATAGTTAAATCGATTAATATTTAAAAAAAGCGCCTGAAATTGGAAAACGGAGAGAATAATAATTTAATAATTGCAATAGCTTCTTATAAGTGTAAATTCTAAATCAGGACGTTTCATACCTACTTATGGAATATAAAATACTAATACCAAATTAGAATTTTAAATTTTCCAAGTCTAAATTTTTCTTTTCATATCAAGTTCTGGATATAGAACTTAAGTTGTTACTCCTGTACGGATGTGTTCATGGGCAAGTTTTTTGCGACACCTTCGACCTAGAAAGAGCACTAATTGGTTTTGTCCAGAGCTGGAAGTAAGTTGAGCTTATCCCCGTGTGATCATGCTGTTTCCCTGGAGACACCCCCTTCAAAGCAGTAGTAGCTCTTCTATCTGCGGCGGGAAAAGGGTTCTCAGACAGAAAATGGGCAGCCTCCTTCAAAGGGCAGGTAGGTTTTGGGTTCCAACAATGTAACACGACTCTTCTTTATCCTCATGACCAGTGTTTGTTCAGTGCGGAGTTTTTTTTATTATTCAATGTTTTGAATGCGAAAATTTCGTCCATGGCTATTTAGTTATTAATTTAAACTCAATCTATAAGATGTAATAATACGAAAAATATTGTATTCAAATAGATTCTTGCTTATTAGTCAAAAATAAACTATTATATTTTGGCGACGTTTCGAGATTTTATTAAATCTTTAGTTGAGATGTTTTTCCTTGTAGGTCGTTAACATGAGGACAATAAAATCTTGAAAGGTCGTTAAAATATAGTCGATGGAATCATCAGATGACTAAGTAATGACTAGTTAAAGTTGCAGTGAACCATGGCTGCTGTAAGACATCCTGCTGTTAACTCTAACTTTATTTATTTCCATTATAATTTTGTTTACTCTTCTTTCTCTCAAATTATTTTTTTCAGTACGATTCAATTATTTATTTTGTTAATCCTGTAATTATCATTTGTTTTTATTTGTCATTTTATCTTCCATTATAGAATAAAAATTAAACAATTTATTTAATTAACTAATTAAATCTATACCGCTACAACCCATGAAGTGTCAGGGGTGCAGTACTATGTAAGGAAGTACTGTTATTAGACCAACGGTTGTGCAAGAAGGTGATTTGGTCAGAATCACTCTGGACCGCCAGATTTTTACTCGATTAAGGATACCCAATTTAGAAGGCTGCGTGGACCCCAGGAGGGCTCCTTTTTCAAGAGGGCTCCTTATACCTCATTATTTAATTACATAAAAATTATTAGTTTTATTTTTTTTTTTTTTTATAATTTATCTTTACTAGTTACAATTGTTCAATAACTATAACATTCTAAATATTTAGGAGTGCATTTTGTACGAGATTATACATCCCCATTATGTATCCAACAGTTAAAAAACTAAAGAACTGCTATAATAACCATGTAAGGCTTACCCAGGCCAATCCGGTAATAAAGAAATTAAAATATATATATATGCTCAATCGGAGAATGGTGAAAGATTATGCAGAGAAATGGAAAACAACCAGAAGGTTGTGTCAAAAGAAAAAGAGATGCTGGGAAGGAGTGAGGTTGGAGAAAATAAGATGCCTTTTACGGTAAAAAGAAGAGATAGTTTTATAACGGAATTAAAAGTATCAAATCAAAGTATCAATTAACTTCCGACTTAAATTTTTACCAAGATGAGGATGGAAACAATGTTGGAGATGTTAGTACAAGGGCCCGTGGGTAAAAAAGCCACTTATTTCACTCCAATATTAGTTTACCTTAATGAAAAATGCGTTTAATTAGTCAAAATTGATGAGTCTGCCAAGTATTGATAGGGGGATTACAAAAAGTTGGCTGCTAATGTATAATACATGTTAAAATTAATTAATCTTTCATATGCCTAAAACTATCTACAACTTTTGAAAACCTAATTAAACATAATTTAAAGTAGTGTAAATTTGTTAAAATATGAAAAATATAGTAGCTCTTTACGTCCAATAGTTCCCGAGATACAGTTTTTAACTACCAATATTTCATGAAATATATGCTGAATAAAGAGTGGTTAGTGAATGTAATGTGGGTAATCATGATCACAGGAACGATGTCATGTTTAATTTGTTAGAATGTAGTTCATAACTTTCATCTTCCCAGGAATAGTTTTTATGATATTTTCCAAAATACATTGACAAAATGTTGATTTCTTGTTGTTGGGACAAAAGTTTTGACTTATGCAAAACTAAATCTCAGGAACCATTGGACGTACATATATTTGCTAGCAATATTATTAAAGACAATTAAATAAATTAAAAAGTAGTTTATAACGTTTTTCTTCATAGGGATAATAGTTTTTACGATTTTGCATATGAAATTTTGTCCAAACAAACCAGAAATCAATTTATCTTAACAGATATGAAAAATACTACTTCTACGAAGATAAACGTCTTAATCTTCTTTATTTTACATTGAAATAGCTTTAATCTGAGTACTCATAGACTTCTGGTTTCTGATTTCCCAAAATAAACACAGATTTTTTATTAAATGTTGCTTTTAAAAAAAACTGCATCTCGGAAACTATCGAACGTTAATATCTCTGTTGGGGCTCATATTTTTTATAAATTTAGTCTAATTTAAATGATGTTCTATTAGGTTTTAACCTAATTTTAAGGAGACTTGCTGTCGAATGAATAAGGGAAAACTGTTTTAAAGTTTGCAAGTTTAGGATTACATTGGAAACGAGGACTGCTTGCAGAAATAACTTTAAAAAATAATTTGATGTATCGTGGAGATCCATTGTCGCCAACAATTTCTTTTATGGAATTTTTATATTAACTATTACTTTATGGAGCACGTTTAGGGCTCAATAGGTATGTTCATAATCTATTCATAAAAATATACACAAATGTTGTTCACACTCCTACAATAATGAAATTTTCGATTCATGCACTAAGCCAATTTCACGCAAATGTGACAAGAAAGTATTACCTCATTTCATTCCACAAATGCCTTCAAATCAACCCTCCTTCGATATACTTTATGCAACAGAAAATGATGTAAAATAAATTATTTTATCTCTCAATGAAAAAAAAATCTGCTGGATTTGATGTAAGAACCCGTGACTTAATTACTCGATCAAACCTCTTAACTCCTCGGTTAATGCGATTGATAAATTCTGTAATTAAATTAAGAATACACCAAGACGTACTAAAAATCTGAATGAAAAAGGGCAGTAAAAAACATTTAGACTATTAAAAACCTATCTCAATTCTATTATCAATAAATAAAATTATAGAAAAATACTTATTTATTTATATTTA
>NW_027107476.1:3229951-3231898 GCF_000696795.3 Halyomorpha halys
ATTTAATTAATAATAAACTGATGTATAATTTGTACATTTGTTGACATGTTTAAAATACATATAAAAAAATACATATCATGTATTCAAAAAAAATTTTCTTTAAAGATACAAAATAATTAATAGAAATCAGTATGATTTTAAAAAAGATAACTGTTGGAGCAACTATTAATTGATTTTCCAAATTTAATTAATAATAAACTGATGTATAATTTGTACATTTGTTGACATGTTTAAAATACATATAGAAAAATACATATCATCATGTATTCATTTAAAAAAAATTTCTTTAAAGATACAAAATAATTAATAGAAATCAGTATGATTTTAAAAAAGATAAATATTGAAGCAACTATTAATTGATTTTACAAATTTAATTAATAATAAACTGATGTATAATTTGCTGACATGTTTAAATCGTTTTATACCATTGTACATGAAAATCTGACGAGAATGAAAAACATAGAATTCTCTGATTAAGCTTTGAGAGTTTTTACGAGTTAGTTTTTAAAAGTTACTTTGAGAACAGAAAATAAATGGTAAAACTAGGACACAGTAGGGGTATTCATGATCTATGTTAAAGCGTGTTAAATGGAAAAACTCGTGTTAAATCGAAAAAAATTGCCTTCTTTTGCCGTGGTAAAACGAAATAACATTTAACATGGCTGAGAGTCTGTTACTTGGTCAGTTAAATCGAGAATGACGTCACACAATAGACCAGTTGAGATCGCCGCCATATTAGTTGTTGTGACTTTCAATACAGTTGTCAATTAGCTCATCTTCATTCTCTTCTTCACAAGTTTGAAGATCAATAAGACACTCATAAGCTAAACTTTCACACAAATTCCACTTTTCACTCACTCTAGCCATGTTTTAATTAATTACTTAAATCAAAACTGAAGTAAACAATAACATGAGGGTCTGGAAGGAAGGTTATAAACATAAAGCCTTATACAACAAGTTGCTGAGAAAATCCGCTAGGGACTCTTAAGCATTTTTGCAACGTTTAACATGACTTCAAATAGGGCTGCTCACAATCCTATAGTTATAACATTTAACATGGTAAAACATATAACATTTAACACAACATCATGAATACCCCTAGTCTTTGTGATTCAACTAATATAAAAACTGTTGTACCGCAGGTTAGTGTTTTAGGCCCCGTATGTTTTAACATCTACAAAAACGACATTAAAAACTTTCCCGTTGTTCCCTTTTTATCATTTACCATAAGAACTACCACATAGCTCTGGAAAAATTCCAAAATTTATATAATAATTTTCTAAAATGGGCTCACGAGAAAAGTCTCATAGTATACGGTTATTATGGTGATAAAATCACCTCATGAGGCTTCTGTAAATGACTCTGAAATTAAATCCCATGACTATGACTGTTTCAATAATAATAATAATCAAAAAAATATGTTTCTGTAAAACATTAAATGCTGTTGAAAAATAAAAATATTTAGGTGTTACTGTAGTTAATGCTTTTTCTTGGAAACCCCACTCCGATCATACAAAATTTATCACCCCCAATTTGTACTTAATAGAGAAGCCTTAATCATGGTTTACAAAGCATTCTTTGAATTGATAGTAAGATGTGGGATCGAACTATGGTGCCTTTGTTGATAGTCATTTATCAAAACTTTTAAATCAACAGCATGAAACTTAGAAAACGTTAACGAACCGCAGTAATAAAGCAGAAAATCTCAAACTTTTTGCCAACTTACCACCTGAAATATTTTACTTTTCTAAAATTATCCTAAAATTTATGAATATTAATTCATTTAGAAAAGAAAAATGATATTTTAAAAATGTTAGAAAAAAAATTAAGACAAGATACTGTTCGTCGATTCCGACTATTACAACATTTACTAGATAAACGGTCTAAACTTCCAATCCATTACAAAAGACTGATCTACATGACTGTTATAAGGGCTATCTAGACATA
>NW_027107476.1:3235397-3236923 GCF_000696795.3 Halyomorpha halys
AGACATCTGTAAACCTAACAGTTCCAGAGAAAGAGCCGTTATGAGCGGAACATTTTGTCCAAAAAATCGACATTTTGTGAAATTTCTTTTCTAATATCATGAAAACTACTACTCCTATGAAAAAACTAATAATAACTTTATTTTAGGACGTTAAATAAGCTTTAATTTACGGCTTAATAGACATCTGTACATCTAATAGTTTCAGAGATATAGCCGCCAAAAGCAAAACATTTTGTCAGAAAAACTAAAAATCGACATTTTGTGAATTTGTTTTACTCATATCATGAAAACTACTACTCCTATGAAAAACTAAAAATTACATTGTTTTTAGTACATTAAATAACCTTTAATTTTATTCCTACTAGACATCTGTAAACCTAACAGTTCCAGAGATAGAGCCGTCATGAGCGAAACATTTTGTCCAAAAAATCAACATTATGTGAATTTGTTTTTCTAATATCTTTTATTCCTACTAGACATCTGTAAACCTAACAGTTCCAGAGATAGAGCCGTCATGAGCGAAACATTTTGTCCAAAAAATCGACATTTTGTGAAATTTCTTTTCTAATATCATGAAAACTACTACTTCTATGAAAAAACTAATAATGATTTTGTTTTTAGAACATTAAATTACCTTTTACTTGATCCCTAATAGACATCTGTACACCTAATAGTTCCAGAGGTATAGCCGTCAAAAGCAAAAAGTTTTGACTGAAAAACAAATAATCGACCTTTTGTGAACTTATTTTGCTAATGTCATGAAAAATAATACTCTTACGAAAAAACTAATAATAACTTTCTTTTTAGGAGGTTAAATAAACTTTAATTTGATCCCTAATAGACATCTGTACTCTAACAGTTCCAGAGATAGAGCCGTCATAAGCCCAAAAAAACAAAATATCGACATTTTGTGAATTTGTTTTACTAATATCATGAAAACTACTACTTCTATGAAAAACTAATAATTACTTTGTTTTTAGTACATTAAATAACCTTTAATTTGATTCCTACTAGACATCTGTAAATTTAACAGTTCCAGAGATAGAGCCGTCATAAGCGAAGCACTTTGTCCAAAATAAACAAAATATCGACATTTTGTGAAATTTCTTTTCTAATGTCATGAAAACTACTACTCCTATGAAAAAACTAATAATAACTTGTTTTTAGGACGTTAAATAAGCTTAATTTACGGCTTAACAGACATCTGTACACCTAATAGTTAGATACAGAGATATAGCCGTCAAAAGCAAAACATTTTGTCAGAAAAACTAAAAATCTACATTTTGTGAATTTGTTTTTGTAATATCATGAAAACTAATACTCCTATATAAAAACTAATAATTACTTAGTTATACAAAATACTTAGTTGTGTGAAAAATGAAAAACTTTTCATTGTGCGGCAGAGCACTAGCTTTGCAGACAGGTCTCTTTTGTGTCTGTACTAACCCTAGTTCCATTTGAGCCGAGAACCAAGAGGTATGACATAACTGCATTTTTGAGTTCATACAGTTGAATTTTGGAACGCG
>NW_027107476.1:3236973-3240019 GCF_000696795.3 Halyomorpha halys
AATCCAATCCTACAGTCCAAAATCCTTACTGCTCCTTACTTTGTCACAGATCAAATCATCCATCAGGACCTCAATGTCCCTTATGTTGCCGATTTGGCCAGAACCAGATACCAATCCTTCCATAATAAACTTCCCAACCACCCAAATCAACTCGTTTCTAACCTGGATTCTCCTTCATTACCTAATAATCCTCCTAAGCGTCTGGAGAGAAGATGGCCTCGAGATTCTCTCCTCTAAAAATGTTTTTGGAGTTCTATCAATGGGTAGATTCTCTACATGTTTGTATCATGTCATTATATCACCTACAGCAAATTTACTTGATGTATATATATTTACAGTTGTAAATAGCAATACATAAATTATTGAAAAAAAAAATTATTTTGTTCGTTGAATTTTTAGTCTTATCGTTAGAAATTAGTTTATATTGTTCTGTGTTAGCTCATAAATCGTAGTAGCCTACACAGCACCCTAATAATCAAAAGTGTAATTTTTAAATTTTATTTATGTCTATCATATCTATTTATTATTTAGGCACCGACCTATAGATAATATCATGTGATCAGACCAGATTGGATGTACTTTAGTGACAAAAAAAAAAAAAATAGATGATCTAGCTCAGTAAACTATATGATTTGGAAACTTGAATTTCAATTCAGTATTTAATAATATCATTCTTTTTATTAAGTATTGTATAGATTTCTGAAAGATTATTTTATTATCTTTATTTTGAAAAAAGGATTGCTGACTTACTAATTACTAATGTAAAATTTGGATCCTTATTATTTCCGAATTACAGTTTGGTATTACAGACACCTAGGTCAGAAGAAAAACAATATATTTCCATTCTACAAAACGTAAGACTAATTACTATTAATAAACAATAGAACCAATCTTATTATATGATCCTATAAAAAAATAATGCGTTTTACCAGCCACTACAACCATTGGTTCCGTCATTAATGTTTTGGCATTGTAATACAAAAGGTAATAACAAGTAAAACTCATAAATAATTAATCAGAACCATAGGGTTTTATAACATCAGGAATGTATTTTTATTCATCCACGTCAGGAAACTTGTGATGTATTTCTTAAGTACATCGCACGAGGCTTGGAACTTCCACGGTCTGTCGCGCCAATTAAAAAAAAAAAAATAGGGTTTTATAAATTTATCAAATAAAGTTTATTTTATAACTTTTACAATGTTATTTTTAATAATTATTTTTTAAATATTGTATTATCTGTTATTTTACTAAAGTTTTAAAAATATGTTGTTTTTTACATTATTTTTATCGTCTGTTTCATGTTATATTTGTGATAGTAAACCTTCTAAGTTCTATGTTCTTCGCTGTCAGAGTCTAGACCGAATATACACTATAGTATTGACAAAATTGTGAAATTATGTATAATTTGTTTGTTATTATCGATAACATTGTGAAATCATGAATAATTATATGTTAATTATTGATAATTAGTCAATTTTGTTAATACCTAAATATGGCTCAGGCACAGGTTAATAAAAAAACAATTTTTTATCTCCAGTATGGTCTCTTTTACCATTTGCCTTTTCACCCTTTCAGTAAGGTGATAAGAACTTTGTACGCTTAATGTTATGTATTTATTATTAGAGAAAAAATATATCAAAGTTATCGATTTCATCGACTTATTAAATAATAAGGCACCTTTAACAAGACTATCAACTTTGCCAAGAAAAATTAATTAATTAGCATTCATTTCATTTTGTTTTTATTATTTCATTAATTCCCGATATTATTTAGAAATTCTATTTTATTTTATTTTTTTTTTTTTACAAAAATGAAGGCAAACAAATTTAAAGTTCGCATGTAATTAATCTTAAATCTTAGTCAAAAATAAAAGTTCTTTTTTTAAGTCGCTTATTTTTAGATGAATATCGTAAAAGAAAGCATTACTTATGATGCTTATGGATTTTCATTAGGAATTAGAAAGTCAAGTGAAGGTAGAGCAGAAAATAACTAGAAGACTAAAAACTAACAACTCCACTCACTTTTAAAATGTATCTTGTGAAATTCTTTGCAATCATAAACATCTCGATTTAGACTTTAAAAGGTTCATTCATAACAACAAGAAAAACAATGAGTCATCCACAGAATCGTCTATTTATGTGATCATGTTTAAAAATAATTTATATTAGGAATAAAAAATAAGATATTTATTGATACATATTCCTCTATATTTATATCATACTTTTTTAATAAAACTAAATTACCTCAGCTAATATTAACTTGCTATGTGTTTACTTAATTTTAATTAAAAAAACCAAAACAAAAAAAAACCCTGCCTTTTTTTATTAAATCTAGGACAAACTTTTAAAATTACTTTCTTAAAAAATGGTTGACACAAATAAACTGTGTGCAACAGTTTTAAAAACAGTGTTAAAGACATACCAATCTGAATTTTAGTGTTTATTAAGGTATTCCTATTTTCGACAGGATGATTCAATTTCTGACTTCTGAAAGCTATTAAAATTTAAACAAACAAACAATCAATTTAGAAAAATAAAATAATTAATTTATAAAAATTAAACAAGTTTTAGGAGGTTTGATAGAACAACTTATTTGAAAGAGATAAAATTTAAGATTTTCTAACAATTTCGACAGGATTCCCAACTTGCCGAATAGTACAAGAGCCAGGGAGAAAAAAAGGCAGTTATTTCACCCCAATTATTGATTACTTTAATGTAAACTATGTGTAATTACTAGTCAGAATTTACGAGTCTGCGAAGTATAGGTAGGGGGAGTACTAAATGTTGGCTGTTTCAAAACGTTAAAAAATAATTTATTTTTCATTCATAGCTCAATATATCTAAAACAACCAACAACAATAGAAAACCTAAGAGAACATCATTTAAATGGGAGTAAATTTGTTTAAATATGAGCCCTAATAGACATATGTACATTTAATAGTTCCAGAAATATAGCCGTCCAAAGCAAAACATTGTCAGAAATAGAAAAAATCGACATTTTGTGAATTTATTTTCCTAATATCATCAAAACTACTACTCCTACA